>NC_041357.1:27238594-27538594 GCF_900634415.1 Cottoperca gobio
AAGGGCTTAAGGAATAGTTACAGCCAGCAAAAACTCTTTCTGAAATGTTGGCAAGTGAGTATTGTTTTAAGACAGACTTAAAAATGTTACTGTATCATTTAATTTCCTCACATCTAAATATTCTAGTCTCCCTCTCTGTCTCCCTGCAGGCTGTGACTCACACAGAGTCCCTGTGAATTAGCATTATGAACATAGAGTTTATGTATCCACTAGTGTTTCTCCTTCTCTTTCTTACACTTACTGGACATCTACTGGGGACAATTTGAATTACAGCAATGGGAACGTTTGCCTCATAGAAGCAAGTATTGCATCAACCTTACTTTTACCTTTGTATGCATAGATAGATTCCCTGTGGACAACATCAAAGACGCAAAGATATCTAAAACAAACCAAACACAAATAGCTGATTCACTATGTTGTGCAGAGCTACAGCCATGTTGTGGGCATGATAACCTGCTTGCTGTTTGGCCACAGAGAGCCAGAACATTGACAGTTAATCAGGGCTCAGTCATTTACCTGAACAAGAAACTGCACTGAAATAATAAATTACTGTAATTATTGCATTACTATTCCGTGGTTTCAGTAATTAATTGTTTGTGATAGATGACTTTCGTCCACATAATAACTATAAAACTATGCGTTAATATTACAGAGAAATGTAGACCCTGAATTTAAACATGTATTATTTAACATTATTCAAAGGACTTCAGTTTGCATATTTCTTACTCACTTTGTAATTTATGCTATAAGTTTAACTCTAACTGTTAATAATAGCCACTCATATAACATTTCCTCATCACAGACAGACAGATAGAAAGACAGAAGGAAAATGAGGGAGAGCAAGATGGCGATACAGAGGAGTGAAAAATGAAATGGGGGGGCATTGGCCCCCCGCTAGTTTCCGTTCAGTCAGGCCCGCCACGGCAGAGGAAAGCTCTGACAGTGAGGTGTCAGAAATAGCACAAAGGCTAACACCTCACCTCTTGCTTATTAATGCATCGCTCTCATAGCTGCCTCCCTATCACACAAACACACACACACACACACACACACACACACATCACAAACAACGCACAACTCAGTCACTTGTACACGAGGCTGGTGAGCACACATCTCACCCGAACACACACACCTGTGCATCGACACACACACACTACATTGTCAGATCAATATTGCATTACTGCGGTATGTTCTCCTCTGAGAGGTTACAGTGATAGGTGAGAGGTGTGGGGAGAAACCTTCTCTTCTGTCTGTCCACCGGCCCAACACGGGGCAGATCTGAGGAGCCTTCACCGCCCTGACAGACACTTTCACCTCCTGGCTTCAGCGCTGTCGCTGCCCGCTCTCATCCAACGCTCTAACTCGGGCCTATGATCGTCTATACAGCATGAGGAGGGTGTATAGAGTGTGTGTGTGTGTGTGTGTGTGTGTGAGAGAGAGTGAGAGTGTGCATGTTTGTTTGCCACTTCTTACATGTCCGGTGAACAGAAAGCTCTTTTTGTTCTTCTAGTATTTACAAATCCTTTCGACTACATCTTCTTTTAGTTCAGTCGTTTTGTTTGGTTTTGTTTTTTGCTTATTCTTAACTTTCCTGAGATCATACTGATGCGTGTGTGTGTGTGTGGTGTGTGTGTGGTGTGTGTGTGGTGTGCTGTGTGCGTGTGTGTGTGTGTGTGTGTGTGTGTGTGTGGTCCAGGAGGAGTGGAGTCCTTGGTGCTGACTGAAGCTCCAGCTTTTCCATTTAAACTGTACCATTAAAATGGGCAGACAGGCGAGGGAGACGGCCCCTCCACACCTCATAAAGTGTGAGTGCCATGCCAGGCAAAGTGCCACGCACCGCTGCGTTTACGGCAAACCAAACGCACTTTTTTTTTTTTACACACCTTGTCCTCTCTCTCTCTCTCTCTTCCTCTCAAATCCCTTTCATATCTGTTTATAAGATATTACTCACTCTCTGCTTTGCTACTTTTCTGCTTTGCCCCTGCTAAGTATTGACCGGTATTTCAACTGCCCCCTTTAGATCTCTCGCTCTCTATTTTCTTTTCTGTCAAATTTTTCCAACAAGGAGTCGGAGCGTAACATTGAAAGGGTATAATCAATGGAGAAGCACCACTTAGGGAGCCCATTTGATGCATACTGTAGAGCAGAGTTGATTCAAGGGTGTAGATTGAGTCAAGCCTCATTTCGTATCTTCCCCAATTAGTCATCCAGCTTGTGCCCTCTATAACCCCCTTTTCTCGAGAAGCACCGGGCCAGACGGGCTCTCGTTTCACACTAAACTATGGATGAGTTAATTTTTTTTTTACCCTCTCACTCCCAGAGCTTTTTCTGTAAGATAGAGCCATATCTTTTTTTTTATTTTTTATTACTATCTCCCTCCCTTTCATCCTGCTTCTCACCTTTGCTGGTATAACCCAAGGCAGACCCCCCTCTCCCCTAACCTCTTTATCTGCTTTTCTACCTCCTCCTTCACTCCCTCGCGCTCGCACATCTCCAACTTTTCCACCCGTCCGCCCATTTCCCCTCCTCAATAAATCTCTACCCAAATCCTACTTAAACCTGCATCAGCAGCTGTCCTTAAAACTCCATTATCTACAATTACTTCAGCATTAGGGAGCCAGAGCACACCTGCCCCCACATAAAAGTACCCTCGCCTAAAAATATTAAACCTGCCCAAAAGGGATTTGTGCTATTTTATTTTTCTCTCCTTGCCTTGTACCTGCGGTGCGGCTGCCCTCATGGTGAGGCTTGTGAACCAAAAAACGACGGCGTTCTGGATTAGTTCTCCTGATTAGTGGGTGGGTGGATGAATGCTGGCTGTGTGCACAGTATTTAGATGGGTGGGTGTCCCAGCGTGATCTCAGTTGGGAGGTCGCTGGCCCTGCCTGATTGGAGGAGAGTGCAGATGTGTGTGTGTGTGTGTGTGTGTGTGTGGGTGTGTACATGCAGCTATGACAAAACATTACGTAGTGTTCCTTTAGGGACTCCACATTGTACATTGTATCCACTGTTTAAACGGGCTTCTTCCATGGATGAGATGATGGAGCCTTCCTCAGCGATCATTATGCTAAATGAGGATTACTTTAAATAATAACAGTGTTACAGTTACAAGTTGATATAACCTAAAATTAGTTTGCATTAAAAATAAAAAACACCCTTCACCACACACTCTCTAAGACTAAATTGTCTCATCAAAATATTTAACACAGCAATAAAACGTATTGTTAATTCTTGTAGTTTTCTCATTAAACTCAGGATTACTGAAACATAATGATAATAGATATAGCGTGCATCAGCCCAGACAAGTCTAAAATACACACAAATAGTTTTACTTTGTCTTATTTTTCTATCTTTATTTATGTATAAAATTCACAATAAAAGCAAATTGTTTTTATTCGCTAGTGTCCCGGCAAAACGGTAAATTGCGATTGCGAAAGAGCTTCTGTTTGCTGCAATGCTTACGACTGAATTACTGCTGCACTTTGGCTCTATTCCCTCGAGGAAAATTCTAATCAAAATCAAATTTCACCCTTGTTTTTGCTGTGAGCTGGAACAAGAAGTGATCTGGTAATTAACTTGTAAGGATGCAGAGTTTGGTGGTCAAACATGCTTAGCAGGTTCTGACAAAGGAAGTCAATTTAAGTGCAAACTTGCAGCGCAGATGCCATAGTTGATGGTTCTAATAAGCGTCTTAGTGTTTGCTTGTGTACTCGCGCGCGCGTGTGTGTGTGAGATGTGTGAAAGATGCTGCGGGCTGGGGGATTGCGAGTGTTGGTAATGGACATGTAGCGAAGGCTGGTCGGCGGGGTCGAGGGGAGGAGGGTGGTCGAGCAGACTCAGCTGTAGGTAGCCTGATCTGCTCTGATTGACAGTGATGGCAGATAAGGTGCTTGTGGAGAAGGGAATGTGAGCAGAGCTGTGGGCAAAGATAAGGGCCAAGATTAGCACCCTGCCACGTCACACACAGAGGGGCAGAGAGGCAGGCTGGGGCCGAGTGAAAGATTGAGATGTTGACGCAGAGAGGTATTGGCTACAGTGAATACAACCAGGAGTTAAAGGCAGGCTGAGTTTATGTGCCGGAATAAAGACTGTGTGTTCGCCAGACCGTGTCCCAGGTAGCATGCACACACACCCTGTTGAGTGGAGGCAACTCAGTTGGAGGAGGGAGGGAGGGGGGGGTTCAAGCAGGAGGGCAACTAATCAGCTCATAATCCAAGCGGCTGCCGTTTCCAGGGCAACACTGCTGTACATTCATGCGTGGCAAACAGATACACTCCCTCCCTTATTTCTGTCTCTCTCTCTGTGTTTGTTTCCCCCTCTTTCTCGTTCCTCGTTGCTCTTTCTCTCATCCTCTTCCTCTTTGTACCATCAACATCAACACAGCCCCATTTTCACCTCTAATTCTTTCCTCACTCTCTCTTTCTTAATGCATTTTTCTCACCTGTGAACACAGACGCCTGTACTGCTCGCACACTTTCATGATTTCTCCTTTCACAACTCTCCCATATTCTCCTCCTCATTCCTCTTCCTCCTTTCCATTCTTCCTTCTCCCTTTCTTGTCCTTTTTATTCCCTCCTAATTTTCTGCCCTCCTCCCAATCTCCCCCTTGTAAACACAAGCCCCATTTTCTCTTTGTTTTTCAGCTCTCCACTTTTTAATTTCCTTTTTCTCCCCCTCCTTTCCTGTCTCTTTTTATTTTCTCTTTCCCTTCTCCCCCCCCCCCCCTGTAAACACTCTTGTCTTTACCCCTCCTCCCTCCCCTCCTGTCAGGGGGTCCAAGGTTGGTGTATTTGTGCAGTGATGTTGGAGGCCTTGATGATCACTCTCTAGGAGATGATTATGTGGTCAGGGCCCTGCAGCCTCCTCTCCTGCCCCGCGCTGCTGGAGCTCTGCTCTGCTTCTGTGTATCTCACTGTGTGTGTGGAAGTGCGCACTTTGAGGATATACTATAATTTGCTTGTCTGTGTATGTGTGAGGACATGTGTGTATGCATGTGGATCGTCCTCTCATTAATCCATTAATATAGGCGGCTAATAAATATGCATGTTCAGACTGTTGTATTACTAGCCTCGATAAAAACACACATCTCCCGCAGACCAAATCTTTAAAGAATGCATGCATATTTTATGTATTAAATACGTTTCATTTCACAGTTTGAGGATTTAAATATTGATGAACGGTGCTCATTTTGTACATCATTTTCCGAATAAGCTTTTGTTATGAGGAACAAATCCCAGTCGGCTGTGTGTGAGTGTGTGTGTGTGACTGAAGCCTCCCTCTCTCTTTGTCTGTGTCCGCCACATGTCTTTCCCTTGCTGTCTGTCTGCAGGAAAGCTGAGCACTCCTCTGGAGCAGTGATGTAAATAACACACCACTGTAAATAAACAACACACAGCTGTAACGCTCGCTGGCTTCGTTCCCTCCCTTCCCACTATCCTTTTCTCTCGTTTCTTTTTGACCTCTGTCTATTTTTCCTCCCTCTCTTCTCCCGTCGGCGCCCCACCCCGAAAGCAAACACAGATGCCTGAAGCCCCTGGCATTTTGACTAGCTGATATATTTTCACCAGACCGCGCTGTCTGATTACTCTAGTGCAAATGCGAAAGAAGTGTCGGTCATGGTGTTCCAGCCAGCCGAATCACCCTCTACCTCTCTCACTCACCGCTGGAGCGATGGCCTGACTGCGCTCATCGCTTTCACCTGGGAGCACAAGCTCAGTTTGGGCTGCGCGTCTATGCCACAGAGACAATCGATTGCTTTCATAAAATAAAATGGTGGACATGAAAGGAGCTTGATAAATGGTGGGCTATTTGGCCCTAATTGCAACCCTTTAAAATGTCTTGGTGATGATTTGAGCAAGCATCCAGTGAAGTTACTGAGATCAAAGTGAAGAGAGGAAGATTCAAACGCACTGGCTTGGCTACGTCTTAACTGCATGTCTCCGACTCGTGACCCCACGCGGCCTCCAGCTCAGAGGAGCGGCCGGTATTCTGCCCCTTACAGCCAAATAAATCAAAGTCTCCACAGAAAGCTGTCTTATCATGAGTTACGCCAGTTCCTAGATCCTGTTGCAGTTAATCATCATTCCTCAACCTCAGCCTCATTATGGCTTACTTGCTCTGAATAAACACAGAAGGACGGTAGTCGAAGAAAAAGTGAGAGTCGGCACATGCACATTTAGTGATGTAACTGTCGAGCATATAAGCAAAAACCACACGCAAGCCAAAATAACAAATATTAATAAAGACAGATGACAGTCAAACAAAGGGAGTATCGCTGGCAGAGTGAAGCAGGGGGCAGCAAGGGGTGAGGAGCTATGTGTGTGTATGTGTGGGGGGTGATAGAGATAAATGGGGTTAGATCAGAAGGAGCCATTAGGACGATGGAGGGGAGCGAAGAGGGAGGGAGAGAAGAGGAGAGCGGGGAGCCGATGCTGGTTTGCCCGGCATCCCCTGAGCCGACTCGGAGACGATGTTTAATCAGGCCCGTGAACCTGCGAGACTGAGGTCACCCGGCACACTCATTAGACCTGATGGGAGCACTGTACCACGACAGATGAGTGCAATCTTTACTCCGTTCATCCATCTCTCAAAACACACACATATAATCACCTTGTACCACCTCACCCCCCCCCCCCCCCCCACCATCCTCCTCTCTCTTGCCCCAAATGCCTCATCTCTTCGCCCTATTATTCGTGTGCGTGTGCGTGTGCACTCAGGGACACAAATCTACACATACTTACACATCACACACACATTTCTGCCTCGGCCTCTTCTCTGTGGCTTTGGCAGGCAACACTGTACATAAGCAATACTTGGGCGAGAGCCCGGGATCTCAAGGAAAGGCGAGCCTCAAAATTGATAAAGTGGACAAAAGGAAATGACTCCGTAATGGATGGCAGAAGGTTTGTAGGAACAAATAAATACAAGGCTCCAAATGCACCATCGGATTAATAGCAGTCAGTTTGTCCAAAATCTTAATTTGCCACTGCTCTCCCTAAAATACACTCGTAAAAAAAACAAACCGCAATATTTAATCAATACGGTCTGCCACCTGGAAAGACGATCGCTCCTCCCAGACCAAACAGGTTGGAGTCAGGGGGGGGGGGTTGATAAGGGTGAGCCGGAGATGTTTGTCGAAGCTTAGCACACAGTTCTGTGTGCTTCCCCCACCTACAGTAAGGAGCAGAGATTTATTACCATGCAAATGACAACCCACAGCGCATGCCAAGGAGTTAATTACATGCCAACCTATCAGAGGAGTTACATGACAAAATAGATTTGGCATTGGCAGATTAGGAAGGAATCAGGAGGAGAGGCGAGAGAGAAGTGTTTGCATTGCTGCTGCCTTCCATTGAGAACATTCCAGTTTTGGTCACACACATTTAGAGTTTGTCTGGACACACACACACGTCCACAGGTTAGCTCGCAGTATTGTTATTGCATCCAGTATTACAAAGAAAGACAATAAGTGTATTGACTGTGTTTTATTGCCTCTCTCTCACTTCACCAGCCCATCAGTTGGAAATAACCAAACTGTTTATATTACAGCACTTCTTTTGCTGAATGTTGGTTATTGAAACTGGCAAGGATGAGGACTGTCAATATAATGAGGCAATATTCATACCCTGTGCACTCAGCACAGACATCCCAGAGCAAACAAGAATTGCATTGCCATTGTGCAAAAAGAAACTGGCCTCTGCAAAAGAAAAGAGGGAATAAAGCATACTTTATATTTCTCATACGGGAAGAGCGGAGAATGTCCTATAAATCCTGATCGTGACAGCCGTGTAAATATTTATGTTCACAAGCCAGACTGAGACTAACAGTAGAGGACATTGTGACTGGGCAACTGGGAATGTAGCTCTACTCTGCTCGACACGTAAACTCAATATTCATCTTCCTCCCTTGCTCTATTTCTTCCAGTATCGTCCCTCCTGCAGACCAAACATGTATATTCATTACTGACCTCTGACTGTCTCAACCGTGGAAGCCGTGAGCCCTGAAGGCCGGTGTGACGGCACCGTGTCGACCCTCATGAGCGCACACTGGCGGCTCAGTGAGACGTTTTTTGTGTGTCGCAAAAATGTGAGGTAATGAATGCAGATCGAGCTGTCGGGAAAGACCATTTGTGTCTTTGTTTGCTTCATTGTACTTCAGCCAGCTCTCTTTAGGGCAAGTGACTTGTGCTGTGGGTGGTCAGAGGAGGGGGGTGACAACATGGGAAAGGACATGACTCGGTAGGCTGCCGGGGATGCCGGGGGGAATTAGCCGGTTGATACTAGCGGGTGGGCGGTGTCTCCTGGGGTAGAAAGAGGTTTATCAGCTGGTGTTTTTTCCTGCTATTTGTTTCTCAGCAGACGGATTGGTATCCTCGAGGACAGAGGATGTGTGATGATGTGAGATTTTGGCGTGTAATATATTTTCCATATATGTGTATTTACTAAAGGGATGGGTATTGTTTTTAAATGTTTTGATAGTGACGCTGATACGATACCTGAGTTTTGGTACGAACACAAATACACGCTAGCGTCTAAGGATGGCGATGTTGGTCGATCGACTGGTACACACATTCATCCTCTACTCACTTTTGGTGATTCTTTTACATTTTTCAAGCTGCATCATCAGAATTAAGTTCGAACACACTCAACGAAGACAGCGAACATGGTCGACATACCTGCTAAACATCAGCATGGTCATGTTGTGTGCATGTTAGCATTCTTACTTTAGCATTCACCATGGCACATCCATGCCTAAGTAAAGCCTCACAGAGCTGCTAGCATGGCTGTACACTCGTCAAGTGTATTATGTATGTGTGTGTGTGTGCGTGTGTGTGTGTATGTGTGTCTTCATGTGAGCATCCATTCTACATGACCATGGCAATCTAATAAGTATAGTTAGTGATGGCACAATGTTTGTGCGCGGTTTATATTTGTGTTTGTATGACTGTGTGTATATGTGTGAGTGTGTGTGTATATGTGTGAGTGTGTGTATATGTGTGAGTATATGTTGTGTGTGTGTGTGTGTGTGTGTGTGTGTGTGTGTGTGTGTGTGTGTTCGTGGGAGATGAAGGGACTGTTCTGGCCGCTGGCAGACAGGGGGTCTAACGAGGATGTATGGCTGTTTCAACATCCATCTGCAGACATTCTTCTGCCGTCATTCATTCCTTCTGCACACACCTCATCCCACCTCTCCCCTCACACACTAACACACACTAACACACACACACACACACACACTCCAACAACAACCCTCATTTTGCCATTATGTCCACTATTACAGCATTCTCCCAGAGCTGACAAATCAGAGGCATGCTTGGAATCCAGAGATGCGGTGGCCCGAGCCTCGTCTTAGCCCCTGTAATGGAGGTAAAACCCTCATCAGTGTTCTGCGCTGCCCGGGTCCTATCTCTGCTTCACCTCGGGGTTATTTAGAACCACTTCTGGCCTTTTAGGAAAGGTCTTATTATCATCTCATTCCTTTTTTGCGGCTGATTAATTAGCTGATAGTTTGATTTTCATTTAAGAAGGTGAACAGTAAGGTGTAGAGTATGTAATGTGCGAGCTCAGTGCTTAGGTGTAGGTCTCTGTGCATACTAATAGTGAGTAGTATGAGGATACAACATGTACTGTGTAAAACACTCAAAGGTAAGCTGAAGGAGAGCACAGACGACCCTGCCCACTTCGTACTTTGGAGTAGAATTATATTTTGCTTCAAAACAGGTCATCCTTATTTTTGGAGTATCTGGGTGTCCTACCTTTTACAGCTTTAAGTGCAGCCTTTCATTTGGCACGGTGCATTTTGCAATTGAAGTATTTCCAGGAAGGAAAAACGAAATCAATGATTGACGGCGGCTATTTATGGTCAAATGATTATAACCCCCATACATTCAATCTATTACTTTCAGAGCGTGTGTGTACGAGTAGGATCTACATTTAAGTTCTGTTTTCTATGTGATGCGAACACGTGTTGGATCCTAGAGTCCTAGAACAGCTGTACGATACCACGCCCCTCTAAAACCCAAAAGTATTTGGATGGAACCAGATCTTTAAACCATTTTCAAATCATCACGCGGATTTGTTGTTGTTTCCAACGCAGCATGGACTCATTTGGAAAAGGGAGACAAGCGCTTGAGTCTCATAATTCACATTCAATATATATTAAGTTAAAGTTAAGTAAAAGTCGTTTCCTGATTTCCTCTTTTATTCAGGATGAGCTGTTTTATTCCCCTGCAGATCCCCTGATACTTCTACAAACATGAATTGACAGACTATTACCATGAAAATAGAAGTTACACACACTGCAACACTGACAGCACATTGGATAAAGTGATAACTTGACCCAGCTTCACAGCTACTGTTGCCATATCCCGTGTTTAAACATGAAGCTATGCCTGTTATTATTAATGCACTTAGATATCACAGGAATGTTTGACTTTCTCAGCAGAATTATAAACATTAAGTGCATGTTTGATTTGAAATGTAATAAATAAATGCAATAGCTTAATGGTAGAAGCACACCTGTGCTAATATGCTAAAGGTAATGGTGTGGTTGATTCATTACATATTTGACTCATTGTAATCTCCTGGCATCACCAGGTGTATTTCCACAGTACATACAAAACAGTAGCGCAGAATACGCTACACACCAGAGATTATACAGCATTGCACATATACAATACAACTACGACTTGGAAATAGAGGATTACATGAAAGGGTTGTAGTAATTCGTTATAGCTAAATAATTAAATCTCACTGTCTGTGCTTAAACTTTAAATTAATCCAAATATTGAGCTACGGCACGCAATTTAATCAGTCGTATTCAGGTGAAAGGTAAAAATCTCAGTGAAAGACGGCAGAAACCACATCAAACGGTGTCCTCTAAACTAATAAACAGCTGATTTGCATCTACTGTACAAACACCATCGGTCTCTTTTGCTGTTTGGCGAGAGGAACGCTGCTCAGGAAGTTCTGCTCCTCTCATTACTCATAATAATGCAAGTTAGCATATTCTATCATCCAAAACAATGCAATCTGATTAAAAACAAATGATGACAGCACTGTTTGTTTTGGAGGACTAAGACATTAGGCCAACTCATTCAGCTCAATTACTGTCTGGCTTGTCTGGCTTAAGGAATGAAAGACCAAAACTGTTAGTATTTGACTGAAACTTGCACAATTATATTTAGTTTTGAGTTTTTATTCTAAATATAAAAGAACAAATATGCAAAATGCAGAGATGAGACATCGGAATGTAATCTGTGTATCTGTGTATCTGTGTTGGTGCAACACCTCGGCCCCCCTGCAGCAGTAATTGTGCATTTGTACCAAACTGCAGCCTTTCACCCTTAACTGTGTGATGTCATTGTCACCAACGGGCCCAGGGAGCTGAAGTATGACAGGTCAGCATTCAGCATCAACCTCTTCTTGCTTCCACAACATAACTTTGTCTTTTCCTCTTTCCTCCTCTCCTGTGTCTAAACGTCTAATCCTCCTTTCTCTGCATGTCAGCTTGCCTCACATTCCTTTTGTTCCACTCTTCTCTTTTCGAGCAACTTTCTTCTTTGATCCAAACGGTAGAGAAAGATAGAATAATATGACGTTTTGCTCTTTGGGCAAATGTCAGCATGGAGAAGCAACACGCCAGTCTTCACCTGGTTTCCCCTCTCCTCCTTTCTCCTCTCCTCTCCTCCTCCTCCTCCTCCTCCTCCTCCTCCTCCTCCTCCTCCTCCTCGTAGTTTAGATTCATTCCTCTCTGATAGCTGATGGAGTAAGGGATGGCAAAACAGAAACAATAGCAGAGGGGTTTCCTGAGGTCTTTCACAGATGCCAGGATGAATCAAACAATATCAGCATGCAAGTGAAACAGCGCGGACGGTAATGTAATATTTGTCACGCACAGTTCATGCAGTAACACAGACATATCCCTGCACGGCACACAGACACACACACCAACACACACACGCATGCAGACTCCCAAGCCCCTAAGCTTCTTGTGCCCCTGATGGGAGACAGTGCCTCGCTGGCAGTGGTGATGAAGCATTTCCAGGCTGTTCTGCCCAGCCCTACCCTCCTGCCTGTGTCTCTTCCTGCTCCACAGACCCAAGCCCCTGCTGGTTAAACCTATCGATCCCCACAGCCACACAGCTACACCCAAGACAAAGCCTGTCTCTTTCCCTGCTCTCTCTCTCCCTGAGACAAAGCTGCATTTTCTGCCATGTTTATTCCGTCTGGTGTGTCAGCAGTGTTGATCTGAAAGATTTCTGTTCTGTTGTCAGCATGCGAGTGTGTGTGTGTGTGTGTGTGTGTGTGTGTGTGTGTGTGTGTGTGTGTGTGTGTGTGAATCATCAGTATAGGTCTGACACATTACTTCCACCCTGCATGCATATGTTTGCTCACGTACGCGTGCGTATGAAACGTGTGCGTCAGTTTATGATGGAAGGCCCGGACCACATCTATGCCCTCAAAGTCCAGTTGCAATTAAAAGGCGGGGGGAATGGTTGTGTTAAAATGGCACTTAAGGAGCAGGGAGCTCAGCTGGCTAGACCCATTTCTGTTAGAGTGGCCGCTGACGACTCCCAATTCTCTCTACCAATTATCTGAGCACTCATCTATGCACAGCGGGGGCCACTCCCCTCCCTTGACCAATCAGAAACCCGAGTGCCTGAGGTTAGTCACTATGGCAAATTAGACCAGCTTCTCAATACAAAGTCAGGGGCAGTCAGGTAAAGGGGTGGAACTTTGTTGCTTTTGGAAGCAGAACTAGAACTGTAAATACATCTAATAAAAAGTGTGTATACACACACACACACACACACACACACACACACACACACAGACACACACACACACACACACACACACACACACACACACACACAGCCAGGAATACTATACTAGGGCAATATGTCAATATTAATTTGATATCCTGATATGAGACTACATATTGTTTTAGATTTCGGACATTGTAAGTGTTGTCTACTAGAAATTCATCTCGTATTAGAACCACTCCTAGAACCAAAACTGGACATATAATTCAAATGAGAGACGGAAATCTAAGCAGCGCTGCTTGTAAAACCGAAAAATCGAACTGGAAATAGATTTTAGGAAGCCACATTACGATAAATTGTTGCCTCCCTCTTCAGTTGAATGCTATTGTAAATGCAGAACATTGGATATATTCACATTACAGCGAGTATCACAGTGTTACCTGCTCATCCAAACTATAAATACAGAAAAGACAACGGAACTGATTGTATGTATTTTAAAAATTGCTGGTTTATGGGCATTTTTAATCGCATAGATAATAATCTAGAAAGTAGACGCATAATTGACTGAGGCTTTATTGATTTATTGGCTCGTGTGTGTTGAGCGTTCGTATCCAGAAGTGGTGTTTAATATATAAATACGACTGAGATTTAATAGACTTCAGAAAAACAGGTCGGAGTTCACAGCTGAGAGCTTGTGGTTGGTTGCAGATCAATATGAAGCTTCCGCATCATCTCCTACTTACTTATAGTATGTGAGAACAAACCCTCTCGTATGTGCAGTGCATGTGTGCAGCACTCACATGTACACACACACACACACACACACACACACACACACACACACACACACACACACACACACACACACACACACACACACACACACACACACACACACTCTCATGCAAATCTAAAAACATTGAGGAGTTAACATTATATCTAGGGCATTCATTTTATTGGAGGCCTGGAATTAAAACTTCATCCACTGGTGAAGACGGTTCTGTGAGTGGCAATAATTGAGGGAATATTGCCTGTCTTGAAGAGCGAGCCACGCTTTTACGTGAGGGCCCACAAAGTCATTTCATTTTTCTGCCCATTACTTTTCCCCTCTTCGTCTTCTTTTTTTTGACTCAAAGAGATGTTGAGCTGGTGCTTTGAGACTGGGGGATAGAGATAGAACATGTGTGGCAGAGGGGCTGAGGGAGGAAAAGCGCAGAGAGATGAGTACGACTGATGTGACCGAGGGAATTACCTGAAAGAAAGATGGGGAAAAGAGAGGGGGAGGGGGACATTGATGGGAGTGAGCGAGTGCCAGCATCAGAAGAAGATGGGGCGAGAGTGATATATATGTCAGAGTAGTGTGTGTGTGTGTGTGTGTGTGTGTGTGTGTGTGTGTGTGTGTGTGTAAGTGTGACACTCTCCCCATCTCATCCCGCCCAACATGCCCCACCCTGCTCTCTCCATTCCTTTCCCATCCACTTTCACCCGTTCCTCTTTTCTTTCACCCCTTCCCTTCCTCCCCCACTGTTTACGCTGACAGTAATTTGACAGGCCCGGGGTTGACAGACTTGAAGCCGGCAGGGTAAGCGATTGTCAGGCCTGGCGTTGTTGGGCAGCTGCTGACTGGCTGAGGAGCTGGCAGTGAAATCGGGAAGCTGCGACTGGCCAGGGGATTGATGGGGAGGCGAGGAGAGCTGTCGCTACAGTGATGCGATGGAGTGGGATAGACGGCCCTTGAGAGGCCCAGAGGGGGGTTTTGGGGGATGTTTGCAGTGCAACCTCAGCTCAGCCCAAGACGTGCCACCTCTTTGATTACTACTCTGCAATCTCACACAGACAGGACCGAGACACCTCTCATACCTCGGCCTTCACGCAAATACTTTCCCCATCAGTCATCAAGCTGCACAGGTATACGGACAGTTACAGATATTTTCTTATTTTTATATTTGTACAGTGTTGACCACATATTGGAGCCACGCTGGATTGAGTAGATGCTATCTCGCCAGCCGTGACAACAGACAACCTCACCATGAAAATTCAGAATGAAAAAGTGAATTGTCTCAGCGGGGATGTGGGCTTGTATCTGCTAAGCCACGTTAGTAACCCCCGTTTAGAATATCTGGAGAGCAAATAAATCAATTAAAATAAAGAAAACAATTTTTGTACAGGTGACGGTAGAGATAAATAAAGTCATTTGTTTGATGGAGTTGAAAGGAAAGAAAGCTGGGAGCAGTGTGCCAGCTGGACCCAGAGCTATGGAGTCCCCTGAAGGCATCGCACATACTTATGTAACCCGTTGAGAGATAGCCAGGTGGGCACACACACACACACACACACATATACACATAATCTGTGGGGTCCAAGCGTTATACACACACACACACACACACACACACACACTCACAACTATCATACACAATGCAGCAGATGCCAACCTGGCTTGACTTCACGAGTGGACAAACAATCTAAATCTAAACACATACTGAATACACATGCGCGCACACACACACACACACACACACACACACACACACACACACACACACACACACACACACTGGCACTCTTGGCAACCTCAGCAACCCAGAGGAAATCAGCATTACTTAAGATTAAAACAAAGGGGCCTAAAGCTTTGACGTGACGTGCATGTTTTCTCGTCCATCCTAATCTCTTTCCGTTTCCCTGGCAGTCTGCAATCTTTATGGCTTCTCTCTCTCTCTCCCCTGTCCTCGCCGCGTTCTCAGCGAATGTTGTTGTGGGATGAAGGAGCTAAAGAGCTAAACTTGACGTTAATGCATTTGTGAAATAGTGCCACGAGTTTAATCAGAATTCAAAAGTCTACGGCTCGTGAAACTCACTGGGAACTTCTAACTTATGCAAACTATGAAAGCTTTCACTTCAATTAAGAAGAAGGAAAAATACCAAACATACAGTTACAGGTTTTTTATCCGCCATCAGCAATAACCTAGTACTGCTGTACCTGTGGACACATCAGAGGGGTTTATGGGATCTTTATTCCTGATTGCACCCTTGTGAGCTGACAACGGCATAAATCTCAGTGGTGCTTTAAGCAGCAGCATATGCAACTATGAAATGTTCAGGGAGGTTGTTACAGTGAGAAAGAGGGAGAGGGAAGAATCTTCCTTACATTAGTTTGGCCTACGTGTTTCTTTAGAGACTCTCGTTCAGCTTCTCCACTGCAAGAAATGTCTGTATGAAATGTTTCTGAATCGCATTTGATCATTAAAACGTCATTGTTGTTTAAATGAATAAACCATTTGGATGTCAGGGTGACTTTAAACTTCCACTGCAATCACTTCAATAGGATGAATAGTTTTATTCTGTTAAAGAACTGACAGGCTGATGATTACAAGTCAAACCTTCCTTTAAGAAAGTTTAAAAAGGTTCTGTAAAGTGGCTTTATTTATTCATAGACATAACGTAATGAAGGGCTGTTTGCTCGTTCATCTTTTCTATAGATCTGACAGCCATGCAAAAGTGTGGTGGTGGTGGTGGTGGTGGGGGGGGGTACATTTACTGTATTTTACTGTGTTTTTTAAATGTCAAAATACAAGTCTTTCTGTCATTAAATTATCTTTTTATTTACAACAATTTGTGCAAAATGACCAAAGAGCAACAACAGAGAGCCAAAAGATTCTCCGGTCGTGCGACGCCATTAAAAACCGTTTACATACTCAATTAAGATTACACTTTTCATGGAGTCATAATCATCTTTAACAAGGTATAGTAGCATATGCTCAATGAATATTCTAAAGCAGTATATAAAGAGTTGATTTGTATAAAAATGTATATCAGCAGGTTGAAGAATTCCTCTGTCTTTGTATTAAGACAGCGACGCTGTGAAGAATCACTTATTAGAGAACCTTTTGTGTTGTTGTTGCAGAGTACAAACTGACGACGTCATCACTTCGGCTTGTCCCTACCTGCACCTGCTGCTCCCTCACTAAACGGAGCTGAAACCTATTCTCATCCCTGTCTCTTAATCAACACTGAAACATCAAGTAACGCTAACTCATTTTGTCAGAGGGGGCCAGTGCCCCATGTTAACATCCTCCCCAGCGCTCAATTGAGCAGAATTCCTCCGGCTTCTCTCCCTCCCTCGCCACATCTCCTTGCTTTGCTAACCAAAAGCATTTTTTTTTTTCAAATAAGGATAAAGAAATGTAGCCAAAGAAAAGGTTGACAGAGACAATGAATGTGGGAGAGTTTACAACAGAAAGGAAAACTATTTAAACAAAAAATCAAAAACACATTCATGAGCTTGGATCTAAGATGTTCCTCCTGCCCAGGTTTCTGTGTCTTTAACAGAGGAACATGGAGACATGATCACACTGAAAATGGTCGGGCGATTAATCAATTATTTAATTAAATCTTCCATCCGTTCCTGCTCATCTACGGGACGGCCTCTCCTCGCAGTGGTGTTTCTTTAACGAGGACTTTTCTGTAATGGACCCTTAACGAGGAATAAGCCTCCCTGCCTGGCCCAGCATCTGTGCTCTGCTTTACTGGGTAGATTACAGTGTGCTCCAGCCAAAGTGCCCATCACTACTCCCTGGCAGCCTGTTACTCCATCCCTAATCCAGCCTGCCGAGATGCTGCGCTCTCTCGACTCTCAGGCCATATGCTCACCCAAAGATCAACTGGGATGGGAGGGTGAAGAGGCACAGTTTGAGCCCTGTTGATTTCGGGGTGCGAGCGGTTGAGCTCGTCATCCCCTGCCTTGTGAATCTCTCTCAGTGAGGGGAGTGAAGGAAGGAGGCCGCAGTAATTCACGGCAGCAGATGGAGACGTCAACTCATATTGTTCTCCTGTGCAAAGTCTGAAACAGGTACGGTAAGCCACAGTCGCTAATCACAGCCCAGCACATGGTCCCAGGCTGATCTGGTTATTACTGGGGATATGGAGATGTCTGACATTATTGATCCCACATGCTGCGATACCAGACTGGGCTTGGGGCTTTAGGAAGCCTACTGGGAAGCACGGCTGCTCTCGGGCTCTCATAACCTGCATGCAGAGGATGATCCCATGGAGGGCAGCGGGAGAGGATGCCAGGGACCCACCGATGAGCTATGACCTTTCCATAGCCTCTGTCTGATCTGGTATACTAGTGAGGTGAACAGCGCTTGGAGGAGGAACAGAGGAGGGGAGGGATCGGATCGGAGGAACAAAAGGTAGAGATGGCACGAGAACTGACAAGAGGATGTCAGAGCTGGCAAATAAAAGCAATTGTGCAACCGAGAGGTAGCTGTAGTGGAAAGAAAGCAAAGTGAATAACGTATATATTTAGACAAGTCTTTTGTTCCTGGAGCATGTTGATATGGGATTAAGATTTAAATGATAAGGCATTATTCTAAATGATTCTTACAGAGAGCTCAACCCCAACAAAAGACAAAAGAACAACCCTGTCTGTTCCTCTCAACGCATTTACACCATTCAGTCCTACTGATGTCGTACATCTTTAAACTACTATATATAGTTTCTTTAGCTGGGTCCTGTAGTGTATTTGTTGGGGACTAAAACACATTTGGTGCCGTAATGTTTCCAGCAGCAGGATGGTGTACGTGGCAACAACTCTACATAAACCACAGTGTGTTCATCACGATGAAGCAACATGTCACATGTCAGAGGTCACTCATACGTCGGTTTTCGACAACAATGGAGGTCTTCGGCTGAATCCATTTACACAACACACTTGTTAGTACGATGAATCACAATCAATTCATTGTTGGCTTTAGTGTTTGGGATTTATTGATAATATAAGAAATACTGCACAGTGCACAATGGATTAAGTGTATGGGGCACTAAGCAACACATTTACCTTTACATCTTTAAAGCTGTAAATCTTGTCATGTCTATTTTTCATTAGCTAACACGTCTCAGCATCGTCTTCTTCCACTGGTGTGACTGAGTCTGAGTAGCCTGCACAGCCTATTAGCTCTTTGCGGTTCACTATTTGATGGTCTCTAAATAAAAGGGGAAACTCTGACTGGGAGGTCAGAACTGGGAATGCAGGAAGTGTCAGCTTCCATTACATCTCTCCTCTCCTGTGCAGCACAGCCACTCAGTTACCTGGCCCGTATCCTTTCTCCGGGAGAAACTCTCTCTTCTTTGTCTCTATCATTATATCTCTCTCTCGTTTTACTCTTTCTGATCTTCTTTCTTCCTCCATTTTTATCTCACTCTGTTCATCAAGTCACGTTGAGATGAAGAAATCCTCAGATGATTGCGCCACTTGCGTTGGAGGAGAGCATTCAAAAGTATGTGTGTGTGTGTGTGTGTGTGTGTGTGTGTGTGTGTGTGGGGAGGGGAGGGATATGTGGAACGTTTTAAAGATTGAAAGGTCAGGATGGTAAATTGCCTCTCTGTACATGAGACTCACTAGTCCTTTGACTATAATGTGTAGGATTAATCCATTCCACTGCCCTTTGTGCTCACAGTGAGCCAGAGACAGTGCAGCATGTGAGGGTCTGATTTTAGGAACATTCTGTGAATGTTTCCCCCTCCCTCTTAAGTGCTTTTTGAAAGAGTGGGCTTTTGAAAGCTGAAGCAAAAGGAAGAAACTGCTTTGAAATGGCTTTTTAGGGGGGAAAAGAACGATGTAATGAAAGTCTACGTCTATAGGAGCGTTTGGTTTTTATATAAATGAAAAGTATTCTTTATTTGAATACCATATACGTCTGTACACATGTGGATGGGTCCGTAGTTTCCGCAGATGCTCTTGCACGTACGTTTTCCTTCTTTCCTCTCTTTTGTGTGAACTGCCGGGCTGATATCTGCGGTGGGCTTCATTTTCATATAATTGAATGGAGGCCCTTCCCACTGCGAGGCAGGATTTGGTTAAGCTGAAAGTCCTCCTCGACTGCTGTTACCTTGGTGCAGATTCGGTTACAGCTGTTACCACGGCAGCAGCCTGCCAGGGCCTGTCTCCGCGGATACCTCCCCTAATTACTGTGTTTATTGGAAATTAAAGACATACCAGCTAATGAAACGCGCCAAACATTACCGGCGATGCAATGTCATTAATTCTAGCCTGGCTTCCATCTCCCATGTGAGGCAGAGGCGGAAAGAGGTGCCTCGCATTAGCATAAATATGAATTTTAGGTGGAAAGCACTTGAATGAAGGAAGAAATAATGAAAAAGGTGTGTTTTCATTTCCCTCTTTATTTTCAGGATCGGGATAAATAAATAGACAATGGTGGCCCGGGCGCAGGGAAGGCAGAGGACACAGATAACACTGTGAGCCTCTCTTTGGTGAAGGCCCCCGAGCTGCATGGATGTCTGGCAGCCAGGCATGAGGAGCGGAGGCATCTGTGGGCCGTACAGCATAGACCTCTGTTCCCTGTTGTTTTCCACTACTAGTTATGCCCCCAACCACATTTTCACAGCTCCCTGTCCAAGGCAGGAGAGGACACATATAGTGCCTGTATCATAAACACCCTGAGGTCTCAGGAGATGACATGGACCGGCATAGAGCGGCTGCCTGTTTAGCAATCGGTCACGTGCTAGCACTTTAACGAGTCTATATTTATGCCTGTCAGCTTCACGGCATAATTAATTCTTGTCGTTTTGTTGTTTGCGTATATTTTGCGTGTGATAAATAATTTTCTGTTAACTTTTGCATTTTGCTGTCTCAACTGTCAACAATTTTAATCTATAAATTTGGTGATCCAAATCCAAGAGCAGGATGAGTGTGGGTGCGGCATGCGTGATATTTTTCAGTTTTTTATTTATCTGTATTTTAGTTCTCTGTGTTGAGAGTCTGTAGCAGTACATGCAGTCTGGAAGTGTTAGAGAGTCTCTTCACTGTCATGCCCATTGCCTTGTTGTCCCTGTTAAATCCCCAGTCTGGATCCTTTACGACACTGTTTTAGTGGTCTATCCAATTGATGTTGATGCTGCTATAGCTGGGTCTGACTAGACTATCGACCTCCCGGGCCGATGCACTGCATCTCCCCTGATTTGGAGTCGTTAAGCTGCTATCTGCATTAGCAGAACCCTGGTTTTTTTTGTGTTTGGAAGAGCAAAGAGTACAATCATCAATGAAAGATACATGCAGAGAGGCAGGGTGTAGATACGTTGAAAAAATACACATCAGAGGGTTACAGCCTTATTTTCTCCTGAATTATCCAATTTCGGTCTTGTGTTTGGATAATGATGTTTCATAGACTCTGCAGTGAGCGAATCAACAATGGAGAGCTGAACCCACCGCGCTTCATATATCTGTTTAGCGTGTCCTCCCGCCCACCGTCTTCACTGTCAGGGACTTTCCACCACTCCTGTGCATTTGAGATGATTCATTCATAGGTCAGCCCGGGTCAGTAGAGAGGTCCCTCTCATGCGTGCACTCATATGTATGCAAGACCTACACACACACATTGGCACTTTGGGGAATATTAGGTATAAGGGAAAGGTTGTACTGCAGGCAACACATTAACAAAATGTTCCACTTTCCTCTCTCTGGTTTAGCTGTTTGTTCAAAAAAATCAGCCCTGGTGCACCCCCGCTCACTCTCTACCCTCTCTTTCCACTTTAGGGTGCCTCATTTTTCTCTGCTTCTTCTCACATGTTTTCATTTACGCGGTGCTACAAAGAGAAAGAGAAAACCCAGGTTTGTACCAGAGGAGCATCAAAGATGAGAGAAGAAAAGAAAGCAGATTTTTACTTTTCTTGTTGTTGTTTTTTTTTTTTTATCTTTCTCTTTCCTGTGCCTCGTGAATAGCATCTCCCCAGAGAGCAGGGGCTGCTGGAGAGTCATTCCGAGTGGACACAGGAACTCTGGGGACTGTCTCTCAACTTCCAGGGAAAACTTGTGAAGACTGTTTTATCAGACAGGCCCCATGGAGAATCCTTCCTTTTCTATTGCCTTTGTTTTTATTTTTGAAAACATGTAGATGGTAGTGTGAAGAGAAGAGATCAGAGGACATGAGAGAGGTGTGGGATCTTTTTGTTTTGTAAAGAAACTGTCTCCTGGCAGAGAGTTCAAGGATATGCATCGGAGGCGGTTTCATGTTGCGCACTTTGTTGTCTATTTGACGCTTCACAGCTAATTACGCTCCCCATAGACAAGTATCGTCTCTCCGCGTCTTTAAACAGTAAACACAACTTTCCTGTCTGTGCCGCACTGTAAGCTAGCCTCCATGCAGTGGCTTGGGGTACTGTGTTGCCTATCAATTTTGTCCTACACACATTTCCTTGTGCGCAAATGTCCTCTGCACACCTTGGAGCTGCGCTGTAATATGATTAACGCAGAAGTCGTCCCAGCAGTGGCCCATGCTCTGGAGCACTGTGCCTGCCCTTTGGACCGTCTACAGCTGCAGTGATGAAACCAAACACATTTACACAGCACCGATATTAAACTTCACCAATATCACCATCCTATTGCCAGGCACTACACCATGAAAAAATAAAAATAATAACAGCAAAATCCAATTTGATAAAGCAATAATTGGATTTAAAAACATCTGAGGAGAGATGTGATCCCAGATTATTCATTTAATGAAGTCTTGTGATATTGGCAATATGTAAATTGTTAACCACGGGAAGTGTTTTTAATAAATCCCCTGGCACATCTGCAGGAAAGTGGTGAAAGGGATATACTATGTGGGTCTTGTGTTGTCTTGTGGACTGTCAGTGACGTGGGGTGCTTGATGAAATCATCAACTGATTGATGCTTATGAAGGATCGCCTGCTTAAAAAGGGAAGCAAAGGCCTGCCAGGGGGAGGCAGAAGCCCAGGTCTGTTTAAATGCTGCCAGTCAGTCAGCTCATGAATGAAAGCTCTCAATAAATAAGCAGGCCAGGTTAGCTACTGTATATTGACAGCTCTCTGGTGCAAAGACGGGGAAAAGGTATGTAGTAATGTGCTTTTCAATCCATGTTTGCCACTTCGTCACTGTTTAATCCCTCTATCCCATCTGGGAGGAGTTGAGATCGGCTCCATCATTCCTATAACTTAACTCTCAGTGAAACGTGTCCCCAGTGTCTGTTGGCTCCTCCCAGGCTTTGATTAAAGCCATTCTGCCTTGGGACATCCAGCTCCTATTAGATGACGGCGCTCACTCCAGGCAGGCTTAAAATGGCACGAGAACGGCGGACTGTATGGGACCCTCAGTGCAGTATGCATTCATCGTCCAGATGTCAGAGAACATACACACCCCCTGCAGTTAGTCTTGTGCGAGTTGCCTTGAGGGACATATTCTAGCAGGCTCTCGATGGCACGCTGTCTTAGAACTCGAAGCTCGTCAAAGAGCTCTAAAGTGAAATTTTAATGAGCTACAGTATGCTTTACCCCCCACTGTGATTTTTCCATTGGATTTTAAAAGAGGATGCCTGTGGATGTCGTCATTGATATTATCAGCGGTGCAGAAGTGCTCAAGTGTTCAAAACAGCGGCTGACCTCTGTGTAACGGCAAGAGTGGGCCGAGACATCTTTTATTTTTCCTTCCCTACGACTCTCCTCTAATCTCCCAGCACGACTAGGATGATGGACAGACGGACACACACGTCCATTTCCTGTCCTTGCTGTGGTAACCTCCCTGCCGTCCTCTCAGGCTGTATATTGCCAGTGTGACCTATTTTTATCAACACGTCCCTGTCCCACCTCCAGGCCAGATGCGGCATGGCTCTGAGGGACATGGAAGGAAGATCTGCTGTTTACCAAGCCTCCATGTCTTTAGTAGAGGTCACAACAGCACGAGCTCTCTCTTTGTAACACACATACAAGGACACATTTATTTGTACAGAATTCTGAATCACTGACAAACCCAGCTCTTCTATATGTATGAAGATGCACACGTGAAATGTACTTTTAATTGTTTTTTGACATGAACAAGCGCCTCTTTTCTGCCCACAGGCTGAAAGTAAAATGCCCAAAATGCAATTGTTGCAGTTATTTTGCTTTCGATTGCAGTCACAATGTTGGTATCTTCTGAAAAGTAACTATCGGGAGTTCACTATCAAAGTTAGGCTTTCTTTACACCTCTGTTTTGTATCCAGTTCCAAAAATCGGTAACATAATCCCTTATTCAGGCGAGTCAAGTGATCACCCTCTCTTGTGCTTGGTTATATATTCTCGACACATCTTGTGTTTTTATGAGATATCTTGAAGAAGAGCATGTAAGGCAGGGGTGTCAAACTAAATGAAGTTCTTGAGCCACATTCAACCCGATTTGGTAAAAACAACAATAACTAACAAAACCTCTAAATGTTTCCCTTTCTTTTAGTGTAAAGAAGCAAAAGTAAAATCCAATTATTACTTCATCAAATTGGATTTTGCTGTTATTATTATGATTAGTTTTAGGGTGTAGTGCCTGGCAATAGGATGATGACATTGGTGCAGTTTAATATCAGCACATCAAAAATAAATAATTTTAATTTCTATTAATTTGCACTCCTGTGTAGAAACGCTGCACCACACCAACTTAAGTGGAAGCTATTGAGGAAGCAGGTTAAGTTAACAAACCATTTACAAATCAAAGGCTTTGACAGTGTTCCACAACTATTGCGTTATGATAGAAGACTGATTATTTTGCGTAGTAAATCTTTTTTAAATATGACCACAAGAAGTATTGATTGTTTTTTTAAATAACTTTCTTCTGGTCAGGATGGAAGCTCTGAAGCATCATTTTACATGAAGTAGCCTACTCACTGTTTAACCTGCTCCTGCTCCCCGGCACTTCTTAGCCTTCACAGATGTATATGAATAGAAGTGCATTTGATGAAACATTGGAATGAATGACTTCTCTGAAATGTTCACACTTTGCAAAGTCCTCCAGGTTCTGATCACCCGGGCCCTTATGTTTGACACCCCAGATCTGAGCCATTCTTTCTCTCATCCTCTCTCACCACACAGACAGGCCTGTCCTGTGGTCCGGTGCTTCAGTGCCGAGGCCGAAGCCGGCACAGAGACAGGCAGAGGGATGAGTCTCACTTTGTTAACAGTCTCTGGCTACAGCACAGCCCCTGTCGCCTGCTTTTGGAGGGTGATTTTTCAGCCTCCAGGTGTTTACCTGCAGGATACGCATCCCTCCTGAGAAACACATCAGTGTCACACACTAGCTGTGGGCAGGCACATCGCTCAGTGCTGAGTGAGCGAGCGAGCTAGGCAATGAGGGTGGGGCTGGCGGTGGCAAACAAACAGAGAATCGAGGGCAGCGCTGCTTTGTGTGCAGCCCTGCTGGAGCTCAGACTCATTAGGTATGAAGCCATCTCAGAGCAGGCATCTGTATCCTGTGAGAGATCCCACCAGAGACTGCACTGAGAGAGCCATCAGATCTTCTACTGCAGGCCCCTTTGAACACAAACTACCAGCCCCCCCCTTCCTTCCCTCATTCCAGCTCCCATCTAAACACAGAGACAGGATGGAAATTTAATGAGAATTCTGTGCTGCTTAAGCCTGCTGCAGCTGCTGCATGGAGCAAAGATAGGAATGTTTTGTTCACTTATTTTGCCCTCCGTGTGCAGGCTGTGGGGTGAAAGTTGCAAATGGAAGGGGGAATAATAGATGAGTATCTGCTTGCATCTGATGAAAGGTCTAAGTGATACAAATGTGTCCCATTTCAGTGATCCATCCAGCCCTGTGTCATCTCAGTGATTTGTGGGAAAGGTCGTGCAAGAAATGACTTTGGCTGAGGAGGCGAATCCCCTGTTTATGTTTGTTGTGCTTGGTGCGGCGGCCCGCAGAGCGATGGGCTGGGGAGATGGGCGTCTGGTGCAGGTGGTGTTTTTGGAGGATAGGGCTGATATATCATTTGCCAAGGTCGTAGTCAATTAGGCTATTTGTTGAGCATAGCTGCATGAGGTTGGTTTAATCAACCGAGGAATGGAGACAACAACGACAAAAGAGGAAATAAATTAGGCATGGCCAGGCCACACTCTCAGGCACGCAGCAGCATGCTGGAGAAATGCTCCATTTAGCTGGCCATCTCTGTTGCCCGAGAACCCACTGTCCTCATGCTAACACAAACCCACACACACACACACACACACACCTTTCATTTGTCTCTGTGACTTTCCAATACAGTTGGAACAACGTTTTTGAAACACGACAGGCTACACACAAAAGGTCAATTATGCCAGATGGGCACAATTAGTAAATTACATTTAAAAAGGATTTGGAGGGAAAAGTTGGATTGACTCTAGCTGTAATGTGTCATACATGAAACAAAATGGCACTGCCATGATAAAGAAACAACATTTGTTTACCCTGATTAATACAAGACCTTGAAGGGTGCTGAAGCACCTGTATAAGTGGGTACAGCCCTGGAGGAGAGCAGCCAGACTGTGTTAATAGTGGAGCAATCAGCGGCCATTCAGGTTAATGGGCTTTCAGCTGGTCGGCCCTGGCTAATGTGTGATTTGGAGGGTCAGCCCATAGCTCAGCAGCAAAGACCAGTCACATTCATCCTCACCACACGCTGCCAATGCAGGCTGTAGCTTTCCCACCACACCCTCAGGCTCCTCGGCTGCTTATGACTGTAAATATTTGATTAAATAAATGAAGGTTGATTGGCTCTCAAAGGCCCGGCAATGAACCGCATTGTGCTCATGTGCCGGCAACTTGGGTTTCACTTTCATACTAAGGGACTGTCTCTAAATTATCCAACGTCTACATTGTCATCTGTTTCAGCTGTAAACTAAGTTAAGGGGTGAGTGGGAGGATTGGAGGGCGATGCCAGATGATTAATTTGATTGTGCAGAAACTCCATAGATAATGTGACAGCCTTGCTACGGAGATAAGGAGTAATGCATCGATCCCGTCGCTGCGTTTCCTCACACACACCTGTACCTTTTTATCTCTGCCTCTCTCTTCTTCACTCTTCCTTCTCTCTGCCTCTCTCTTCCTCTCTCTGCCTCTCTTTTCCTCTCTCTCTGGCTCCTCTTCCTCTCTCTGCCTCTCTCTTCCTCACTCTTCCACTCTCTTCCTCTCTCTTCCTCTCTCTTCCTCACTCTTCCTCTCTCTGCCTCTCTCTGCCTCTCTCTTCCTCTCCACTCTTCCACTCTCTTCCACTCTCTTCCTCTCTCTCCTCTCTCTCCCTTCCTCACTCTTTCCTCTCTCTGCCTCTCTCGCCTCTCTCTTCTCTCTCTCTTCCTCTCTCAGCCTCTCTCTACCTCTCTCTGCCTCTCTCTGCCCTCACTCTTCCTCCTCTCTCTTCCTCTCTCTGCTCCTCTCTCTGCCTCTCTGCTCTCTCTCTGCCTCTCTCTGCCTCACTCTTCCCTCTCTCTGCCTCTCTCTGCCTCTCTCTGCCTCTCTCTTCCTCTCTCTTCCTCTCCTCGTGGCCTTCTCTCTTCCCCTCACTCTTCCTCTCTCTGCCTCTCTCTTCCTCTCTCTTCCTCTCTCTGCCTCTCTTTTCCTCTCTCTCTGGCTCTCTGCCTCTCTCTCCTCTCTGCCTCTCTCTTCCTCTCTCTGCCTCTCTTCCTCTCTCCTGCTTCTCTGCCTCTCTCTTCCTCTCTCTGCCTGGCTCTCTGCCTCCTCTTCCTCTCTGCCTCTCTTCCTCGCTCTTCCTCACTCTTCCTCATCTCTGCCATCTCCTCTTCCTCTCTCTCTTCCTCTCTTCACCTCTCTCTTCCGCTATCTCTTCCTCTCATCTGCCTCCTCTCTTCCTCTCTCTGCTTCCTCTCTCAGCCTCTCTCCTCCTTTCCTCTCTCTCTCTCTCCTCTCTTCCTCTCCTCTGCCTCTCTCTCTGCTGCCTCCTTTCCTCCTCTGCCTCGCTCTTGCCTCACTCTTCCTCTCTCTGCCTCACTCTTCCTCTCTCTTACTCTCTCTGCCTCTCTCTGCCTCTCTCTTCCTCTCTCTGCCTCACTCTTCCTCTCTCTGCCTCTCTCTTCCTCTCTCTGCCTCACTCTTCCTCTCTCTGCCTCACTCTTCCTCTCTCTTCCTCTCTCTTCCTCTCTCTGCCTCTCTCTTCCTCTCTCTTCCTCTCTCTGCCTCTCTCTGCCTCTCTCTGCCTCACTCTTCCTCTCTCTGCCTCTCTCTTCCTTCTCCTTCTCTCTTCCTCTCTCTGCCCTTCTCTCTTCCCCTCACTCTTCCTCTCTCTTCCTCTCTCGTCCCCTTTGTCTTCTTCTCTTCCCCTCACTCTTCCTCTCTCTGCCTCTCTCTTCCTCTCTCGTCCCCCTTGTCTTCTTCTCTTCCCCTCTCTGCCTCTCTCTTCCCCTCTCCCATCCTCTCTTCCCTTCTTCTCACTCTGCCTCTCTCTTCCCCTCTCTTCCACTCTCTCTTCCCCTCTCCCATCCTCTCTTCCACTCTCTCTTCCTCTCTCTGCCTCTCTCTTCTTCCCCTCTCCATCCTCTCTTCCACTCTCTCTTCCTCTCTCTGCCTCTCTCTTTCCCCTCTCCCATCCTCTCTTCCACTCTCTCTCTTCCTCTCTCTGCCTCTCTCTTCCCCTCTCCCATCCTCTCTTCCCCTCTCTCTTCCTCTCTCTGCTTCTTCTCTTCCTCTCTCTTCCCCTCTCTCCTCTCTCTTCCTCTCTCGTCCCCTTTGTCTTCGTCTCTTCCCCTCA
The DNA here is from genome assembly GCF_900634415.1 of Cottoperca gobio. NCBI lineage: Eukaryota > Metazoa > Chordata > Actinopteri > Perciformes > Bovichtidae > Cottoperca > Cottoperca gobio. The sequence goes on from NC_041357.1 coordinate 27,266,878, forward strand.
GCTCTTCCTCTCTCTGCCTCTCTCTTCCTCTATCTCCCTCTCTTCCACTCTCTCTTCCTCTCTCTCTTCCCCTCTCTCATCCTCTCTTCCCTCTCTCTTCCTCTCTCGTCCCCTTTGTCTTCTTCTCTTCCCCTCACTCTTCCTCTCTCTGCTCTCTCTTCCTCTCTCTCTCTCATCCTCTCTTCCACTCTCTCTTCCTCCTCTCTTCCTCTCTCTGCCTCTCTCTTCCCCTCTCCCATCCTCTTCTTCCACTCTCTGCTTTCTCTTCTCTCTTCCCCTCTCTCATCCTCTCTTCCCCTCTCTCTTCCCCTCTCGTCCCCTTTGTCTTCCCCTCACTCTTCCTCTCTCTTCCTCTCTCTTCCCCTCTCTCGTCCTCTCTTCCACTCTCTCTTTCACTCTCTCTTCCTCTCTCTTCCTCTCTCTGGCCTCTCTCTTCCTCTCTCTTCCTCTCTCTCCCTCTCTTCCTCTCTCTTCCTTCCTCCTCTCTCCCTCTCTTCCACTCTCTCTTCCTCTCTCTGCCTCTCTCTTCCCCTCTCTCATCCTCTCTTCCACTCTCTCTTTCCTCTCTCTGCCTCTCTCTTCCTCTCTCTTCCTCTCTCTCCCTCTCTTCCACTCTCTCTTCCCCTCTCTCATCCTCTCTTCCACTCTCTCTTCCCTCTCTCTGCCTCTCTCTTCCTCTCTCTCCCATCCTCTCTTCCACTCTCTGCCTCTCTCTTCCTCTCTCTTCCCCTCTCCCATCCTCTCTTCCACTCTCTCTTCCTCTCTCTGCCTCTCTCTTCTTCACTTGCTTTCTATGAGACCTCTTAAGCTGTGACATTTCCGTTTCCCTGGAGACAGAGCGTGCCAGGCGGTTGCCATAGCAACTCCCTGCTCTTTAAGGCCCGCACAGCATTAGCCCCCCACCCCATACCAAGGATGGGGGGTAAGAGAGGGGGGCTCTAGAGAGAAAGCACACCTGCTGGCTTCCTGCTAATTGGCTATTTCTCTTTCGCACTACTTCCCTGTTTCTGCTTTAACTTTTTACCCCCTCCCTCCTCTCTTTCTTTACCGCTGTATTCCTCCACATCCACCGGTGATATGGTTTCTCACTCTCACTCTCTATTGCTTTCTTTCCTTAACTCCTTCTGGCTCTCTCTTTTATATACACTCTGGGCTCTTTCTTCTTGTAGAGCCTCCAGCATCTGGCATTTATCTTCATCTGACCCTGTCAGTTCCTTCTTCCTCTACCTCTTTATTTCATTTTCTTGTGTAACTCTTTTATGTTGTCATCCGAGGGACCTGCCATATGGTTCTGACCCTGTCACACACGTGTACTGTGCTTAGTATGGGTTGCTTGTCATGTTGGTGAACAGTTTCAGCATATTCTAATAGGTGGTCCTGGCTAAGAGAATCAGGTAAATGTAAAAGGTTAAATGCAATCCTTTGTCCTTCCACCCATGCATCCTCTTAACATCTAAAGACAAGGATAAATCTTCCTTGCATACTCATCGTTGTGCATTTCACTTTCATTCAGGCTCAGTCATGGCGTGGATGAGTGTAAATTACCCATGGGGGTGTGTATTAGGGCTACGGTTAGTTGGTTGGGCCCATCTCCTACTGGTGACTGATCCTCTCATTCTCGAGAGACCTCTATAGATTAGAAATCATCATCTCTGTCTCACTCAGTCCCAGCCATCTCTCTTTCCTCATCCCCACGGATCGTTGGGGCTGCTATCCCTATGCACACCTCCATTTGGCAAACTGCACAACTAGTATTTCTCATCTTTGTCTGGAAGCCGTGCTGCCTGAATGCACCTACTGATTGAATGACATGTTTGTAAATTGATATTTATAGTGTGCAATGTATTGTTTGTCCCGTACTGTCCATTTATACTGCATTGTAGGTGCTGTTGTTCCTGTCTGACATCTGAGAACCACATTTGTAACTGTGAGAGTTGATAACGCTTCCTCAGTGCCATAAAGACAAATCTGTACTTTTAAAGTAGGTGAATCCAGATATTCTGATGCTCAATTCTGTGCTGAAGTCTGTTTTTAATGCCAGACTCAGGGTGTTTTCTTTGGTGGTTCTTGTCACAGGGAGGCTTGACAGGTGGCCAGACCAGCCTGTCACCCTATCGGCTGGTGACATTTGAGCGATATGAAAATGACTTTGCGTGCTTGACGCCCGGGCTCAGCTTTTCCTATTCAATTAAGTCCGTGAACAAACCTTCTGTGTGTTTTCCTGCTGATAAAGTCATAGCTATTGACTTGTGAGCAATGCGAGTGACGATTATGAAATCTGTTCGCTGCCACACAATGAATGTTGAGCAGTCTGTTTGTCTATTTGCCAGGAAGAAGATAGGCAAATAGATGGTTGTATCAGTGAAATGGGACTGGGGAAGATAAACCAATAATAGCAGAATCTAAAGGCTAAACCCTGAGCAATAAATGCCACATACTCGCTGGAAGACATTGGCTCTCATATCATTTGTAAAGGTATATTTTTTCCGCTGTCAGTTTCTACACATCATTTATGTTGCCTGAGGCACATGTGGCTAGATGGTATTTATTAACGATGAGCTGTTCACTCCCATAAGGGCAAACTTTGGGTGGGCGATAGAAAGAATAAAAACAAAAAGGACACAATGTGGCCACAAAAAGCCCTGCAACCTTTTCTAGTTTGCTTCTGCTGGAGCCCAGTCCAACTGGTCCATTTAGCTCCAGCACCTGGAACTCACGATTACACTATTGATCCATTGACTTGCTGTGCTTCATCCGTCCAACCCATCCACCTTTGAGCACTTCAATTATCAGAGCCATCAGAGCCATACTGCTCCGAGTGGCAGCTTGTCCAACACTGTAATCTGTCAGGGAATGAGATCCCGACCACAACGCCATAGCGCCAGACGCTCCCCCATAAGTCACCTTGATCATGAAGGGCCGTCAGGGGCTGACAGGGTTGTGAAAGGGCCCAACTAGCCTTAGAGAGCTCTGCAGCTCAGCTCAGCTTAGCTGCACAATCTACCCAATCCTAGGGGTTGAGGTTGCAGAGCCTTAGAGGCCATATTGGCAACCTCAAAGGCCTCGTAGACTGAAATGCACTTCCTATAAGCGAAAAGGTTTGGTAAAGTAGCTTGGATTGTGCATGTTCTGTGTTTTGCAAGGTGATCAAGCTGAAGTCTCTGTACCTAATTGTCTCTAAACGTCATGTTTGATCTCACAGTAGCTATTTCCCTGAATGATGGAAGTAAATCTTGTCTAATTTTAACAAAACCTTTTGTTTTTATTTTTGATCTGCAAGTTTTTATTACAAAATATTTGAAAGATTTTTAATGCAACATTTTGTTGCAATATTATTTTATTCAATTTTTCTTTGTCTATCTTAAAAATACTTAAAAAATAGGTGTAGCAAGGGTTTTGGTGGGGTCGTCTTTTAAACAGGTGAACCATTGTCCATGAGCTGCTGATTACTTAACATAGTCACAATGTATAAACACTAACAACTTATAGAAACATTGAAAATGATTCCCTAATAATTGATGTATGGAGAACCTGTCATTGTGCCATTGCTCTGCACACATAAAGGGAATAATGACACATTACTTTATTTTGTCTTGTTCTGTGAGTATGCCTTTCCCAAGTACTAAACTAAAATGCTCTACATACGGCGCCTGGGCACAGTGTCTGGTCCAAATACAGGCAACAGTACCTGTGAAAATATTATCGACTATACCTCAAGTGAACAAAGCAATTTTCATGGACAGCTGATAAACGATTTCCTTTGCAAGTAATGGTTATTGTGGTTACCAAGGGCATTTGCACATGCTTTGCTTGACATTGAATAAGTGCTGGTTCTACTCGGGGAGAAGTGGGATTGTAACTTAGCCCTCCATGCCATATTTGAACAGAAATATTGGCTTTTAACATGTATAAAGTCTGTGCAAAAGGTTTGCCAAAGACCCACAGCTAATCAGTCATATCTAGGAGCATATTTTAGTGCTACCAAAGAGCCTATGATTACCAAAACATTCAATCATTTCCCTGTAAGGTTTCATGTTCATGCTACAGTATAATTTACAGGGGGGGAAGCGGGACATATTTTACCGCAGACAAGGTGGTAACAGACAAGGTGATGCATCACATCCACATTTGTGATAACACCACCGAGGCAAAAACACACACACAAACAACAAGAACCAGATTGGCAAACAACTGAAGAAGCCGACTGCCGTCTGCAGCTCTTGTTTTTGTTACTTGTATGTTCCATTGCACTTTAGACAGTTGCTATTATGTGTATTCAGAGTGGTTGAATATCACTGCAACAGTGATTCCCAAACAATAGAACAGTGTTACCTTCAAAAGGCATTTATTAGAAATGGGCAAATACCCATCAGGCTTCTTTTATGAGAGACGGCAGACGTGAAACCACAAGGACAGGTTTTCAGAAGCAGTCTGTCCTGCCTGAACTAGCTGGCCGGCGGGGGACAGGATATTGATCTGAGATCCAGTCTGAGCTGGGTGAAACAGCACGTCCATACCGCCACCCACGCCAACACACAGTCACTCTATAAAAAGATTGGATTCCTGGGGAAGTGAGGCTGTGTTTGTGAGGAAGAGAGAGAGAGAAGCAGAAAGAGAGATATGTTGTGTGTGATTGTTGAAGAGAAAAAGTGTTTGTGTGTGTGTGAATGCAAGAACATGTATATTTGAACGCACCGCCCGCCAGGCTCACTCTCGCTGACAGCCTCAGGGTGGAGGTTTGTGACTCAGAGCTGCAGTAACGGACAAAGCTACGCCCGAAGCGAGGCCAAATGGACGGCATTCAAGGCAGGAATTAGTCACCACGCGTCTCTCTCTCTTTGAACACACCACGATGGTGCTACTACTTTTGCAGAGAGAAATGAGTAACACCACTGGTAAATCTACAAAGTACAGTTTATCCATTTGAAGTTTCAACTACCTATTGACCCAAGTAGGACTTGTAAAAAAAGAAAAAAAGAAAAGATGTTTGTTTGGAGACTGGAGGAAAGCGGTAGAAAGATAAAAGCTGTTCTTGATCGGCGAGAGGACTCGTCACCTATCATCACACGAGTGTTATGTTCTCAACCTTTCTCCACCTGGGATGTCACAGATTTCCCTGACAGGATATTCACAGTTTTTAGTTGATGTGACTTCTTGTCATAAAGCTTTGCTTTGGTTTGAACGCCGATCAAGCTGTATTCACTCCTCTGAGATTACTAGAAAACTACAGCATTTTCCCAAGTGCATTGCTTGCTGCAACTTTGGCCCATTCATTTGTTTCATCTCCATAATTTCACTGAGCTGTAATTACCATAAAAAAGATTTGGTGTCCTCTGGTGACATTGCTCAGAGAACAAAATCAAACTCAATAGCTCTCAAATAACATCTAATATAAATGAGAATTGGCTGGGATGTTGGCAGCTTTATGATATGCAGCAGATAAGGTAGAAATGCTCCGGATTAGAGCTATTTTCCCAGCAAAGTGCCTCTTAAAGCACCGGAGAAGGTAGAGACAGACTCATCTTCAGCCTGTAACTCCAGTTTGCCTGGTCTCCCTTTAAAGCAAAGCATTGAGACTTTGAGTTTTAGTTGCTTCCTCAGGACACATCTGTCACATTGAGTGTAAAGTTTTCTCTTTTATACTGAAGGAGCTCCAAGTGGCCTGTTGGCGTTGCAGAACTTAGATATCTTATCAGTAGTAGACTCTTAACATGATAATACTTTTTCATATATATACATGGAGTTCTTATAAATACAGGTAATGTAAATAGAGCAACATTTTGCTGTCGCTGGTGGATCATTAATGTTTCTGTTTAACCCTTTAACACCCGACCCTACGTTTGATGGTTGGGCCATTATGTTTTCATAAATTCAAAGGTAGGGAAAAAACATATTTTTAAGGTTTACTACAGGACGTTCTTTGCAAAATGACCACGCTTGACTCAAAATATAATAATGACTGATTACACATTCATGTCATTTTATCATATTGTCTATGTAGAGACACTAGTACAAAGTGAAAGTTGCATCCCGTGAGCACAACACGACCTGATACAAGTTTAAATATAGTGTATATCTTACAAAACATTATGTCATTGTCATATCTGATAGTACATTAAAGTGTGGAATAGAAATGTCACTCCTGGTAACTGCTTCCAGTACAGACATCTACCTGCAGAAGTCAGCGGTGTTTGTGGTTAAAACTCCATTTCAGTGAAGGTGAAAACATACGATAAATGCCAGGGAAAGAATAACAAATCCAATGTCCAAAGATCAAGGAGTTCCTTTAAGTCGTAAAGCTGGAGTGACAAGAATAAGAAAGGAATTATCAAGATGAGCCTGGCCCTACTTTGCCCCTGTCGTGTTTAAACAGGTACTTCGCTGTGAAAATTGCTCTAAGCCACTGTATTTCCTACCTTATCTCCCACATATCATAAAACTGTCAGCATTCTACCCAATTTCCTTTATATTGGATTTGATTTGAGAGCTACTGAATTTAAATTTAGTTCTGTAAAGGTTCAAAGTCTTTGTTATGTTAAATTCATCTCAGTAAGATGACACAGGAGGGCAGCACAGTGGCTCGGTGGTTAGCATTGTCACCTCGCAGTAAAAGACGGCGCCCTTTTTCTTTCTCTGAGGCACTTGTAAGTTGTAATTGTGTTTGCAATGGCACCTCAGGGTGCTCTGGTTTACAACAGGCCAAATACATGCAGGTAGACCGACTCTAAGAAATCTGATTGTGTTGTTCTGCCTTCCCCTCTGACCCTGAATTAAAAGAGCCGTCTCTTGCTTTTTTTTGTACCTTGTTCTTCACAGTGTTTTCTGCTCTTGGAACTGAGTGATGGCTGACAGTTACTCGGCCTCGCGGTGCCAAGCGCTGTGCCCTGGCTCCGGCCGCGCTGTGCCCTGGCCGCGCTGTGCCCGCTCAGGTGTTGCAACAGATTGTCCTCACTGTTTCACAGGAGGAAGACTCCACCCTGCTCCTCTCTTTCAGAGTAGCGCAGGGATTAGTATCTGTGCATCCTCTCCAGCCTTTTATCCAGAGCTAACAACTTTACCATGACACCAGCCACACAAAACAAACGCCGGCTGAGCCTTGTAGCGCACACGCACGCAGCACGTTCCACAACATGGGCACTCTGACTGCGCCTGGGTGTCAACACTACCCAACTCAATTACTTTAGTCTGCAGCGCACCACTAATCCCCACCCCACCCCACCCCTCCTCTACCCCGCCACCATTATTCCTGTACATCAACAGATTTGCATGTACTTTCACGCCACTACTTAGTTTGCTGTTTATTTTTAGAAGCCCACGCCTAATTAGGGGGAGCTGGTGTAGAACACAAGCATAAACGGCAACATTAGTGCTGGAGCTAATGAGAGAAGATATTGTGGGTAAAGCTCAGTAATTTCATCCTGTACTCTATTATTATTCTTTCATTATCATCTCAGCGGATGGCTGACCCCTCTACATCTCTTCCCCTCACTCTGTTGCTTTCCTTCTCTTGCTCTTGGCACTGTTGGGCGCCCTCTTCTCCCCACTGTTTGGGTGTTCAGGTATATATAGTTGTGCGTAAACACACACGTGTGTTTGCTTATGCTGCCATGTTTGTGTGCATGCTTGTTGATGACAAGCCCTTTTGACAAAGTGCAAACAACAATGAACAATGGGGAATGATGTGAGAAAACCAGTGAGTCGTCTCCTGCACACCGATTTTTCACATCAGCCTTTACGTACGAGCCTTCATCTCCAGTCTCCCTCCACAATCCTTCACCTCATTGGTAAAAGAAGACACAGCATAGAGAATCAAAAGTAATCAGTGTACGTCAGGGACGCTTCATAAACTCTGTGCCTGTGTTGCAGCAACGTTTTCCCCAATCATTGGCTGATTTACGTCTCTCTGATTTTATTTTTTACAGTAATAACACTCATCAGTTACTATAATGCACCTGGGCATGTTCCATGCAGATGCTGATGATTTTTGGTGCAGGGAGGTGCGATTAGATGGAGTGGTAGGGTGAGGTGGAATAGAGCGGTATAAAGCAAATTATCCGTCACACTGGCAACGTGTCCATGGAGGCAGAGCAGGGGATGCATTGCTCTGGGCAGTCAGCTGTGCTGGGCTCGATGTGAGCCAGCTTGTCATGGGCTCATTATCTTTATCAATTTGCTCTGACCATAGGGACAGTGGTGAGTAGACAGTGTTTTAGAAGACAAATTACGCATAAGCAGAATACGCTGGCCGCTCTATTAGTATGCAAATATATGTATTAACTCTTTGATATTTATTCATGCAGAGATAAAACAAGCACAGATGGCATTTGTCCATTATCATAGTAACCAATATAGCACAGACTAGAAAGTCACAAAACTTTATCCCATCAATGGGACTTTTTGCTCATGTTGATACTTTTATCTCGATGTCAGTGTCCAAAAAACGCGTATAGGAGGGAAATATTTCACTGATTCATCTTCTGTGCAAGGGAAGATGGTCAGTGAGTTGTCATCAGTTACCTGGTCAGTGGTGGCAGGAAAGCTGTAGGGCTGTGCGCCGTCACGCCTGTCACCCACTGGCCCTCTCGGGCTGGAGCCCCTCTGTGCTCCTCTGCCTAATCAGGACGCTCAGTATGCAGAACAACCTCCCTGACGGCCCCAGTGCTCAGCCCCCAGTCGCTGACCTCCCCTAAAGCTATGGAGCCGAGCTGGGCTGAGCTGTGCCCAGTCAGCCGGTGCCAGATGTCAGATGGGATGAATGGCAGGGATAGTTATGCAGAGGAACAAGCGAACCTGGATCAGGTAGTATTGACACAAACTTTTCTACAGTTTGCCTACCGGGGAGCCAGATGGGTGTCGCAACAAGTGTCAGAATGTAAAAACATCTGCAGAAAGTTTCCCCAATTCTCTTTTTTGCAAGGTGGTGGAAAGTATTTAAATACATTTACTCAAATACTTAATAGAAAGTACAGTTTTGAAGTATATGAGAATGTCCATGTTAAGCTACTTTATACTTGTATTTATATATTGGGAAATATTGTAGTTATCAGACAGCTGATTAAAATTGTATTTGGCCCCTGACATATGTGCCACATTTAAGATGTCTATTAGTGTTAAATCCCTTCTACATTTCTCATATGGTTTTATTTAGATAACTGTTTGATTTATATAAAATGACAAAGATTGGAAGAAAACACCTTTAAAAAACTTTAATTTAATTTAATTTGTAAACAAGGAATTCAGTGGATGGCAAGGGGAGGTTGTTTAGATAAGAACAGTGCAGTAGCAACCCAAACCCTAACCCAACAGTATAGTACTTTAAAGAAACTTTTTTGTGTCTATCATGTATGCTACATAAAAAACAGCACATTTTTATACTTTTTTTTAATCCATCATCACTTGTTAATGATGCCTAATGTTTAGAAATATAGTTATTAACATTTGGCAGATTAAAGGTAAAGCACTTGTGTTGTTTTAAAGAGGTACAGAGTGTTAAAACGTGCATTAAGTCTATATAGAAAACTAACCTTTCTTAGTTTTTGAGTGTGTTTTTAAATAATTACACTGGTTTGCTGAAGATTTGACTCAAATAATGACACACAAGTCACATTATATGTGCACATATTGAACATACACAGTCCCTGTAATTCATGCACCCTAATGAAGACAAGGCTGATGTAATCCAAAGCAACACAACACCCATAATACTGATGTTCACACACCTACTATATGTCAGGCAAGAACAAGAAGTAGAATTCCCTGCCTGCCTCTCAACACTTTAAAAAGAAGTCTGGGTATTGATCTCTGGGAAAAGAGTCTGTCAGACTTGCCGGGTGCCTGCCCCCGGCTCCCAGCTCAGCCAGAGCCCAGAGAGGATGTTATCCCCCGGGGCTGATTAGAGGCATTTTACTGGGAGACTCCCAGGTCACTCTTTAAGCTGCTTCCCCCTCCTGCAAGCCTGCCATGTCAGACACCCGAGACTCAGGGAGATGACTCCTGAGAAAAATGACATTTTGTATTTTCCTGCTGTTACCTTCCAGTTACACCTGTTTTCAGCCATTCTGCTGTGTGTGTGTGTGTGTGTGTGTGTGTGTGTGTGTGTGTGTGTGTGTGTGTGTGTGTGTTGTGTGTGTTCAAAATTAATTACTGCCGTTAGTCTCCAATTTCCACTATGTGTGTGTGAGTGTGTAATCTTTCACCCGTCGGTCCTCATTGTCACCTCTGTGTTCTGATTGATCACATGGTCTGCTTCTGTCAACACCGGTACCAACCCACTCACTGCTGTTAGAGAGAATGGAAGACGGGGGGGAAGACGGGGGGGGGGGGGGGGGAGACGAGAGGGAGGAAGAATAATCCATTTCCATTGATGTCACAGTGTTTTTGTAATTTTTCAGTTATCATCAAATCTGGGTTGAATGGATCAAATGTGCTCACTTCTGCTAGAATTTCCCACTTTTCAAAGCAGTTTTGGAAGTCTGTTTTATGTTTCACACGCTAAATTAAATCGTCGAGAGAGAGAGAGAAAGCAGAGCGGGAGAATAGTGATGATATGATGTGTGCGAGAACGAGGGATGAGCTATGGTGGAGATGAGTGAGGGAGGGGGTGTATGGGGAACAAAGTAGGCACAGAAAGCATCTTTTGCCATGTCTGATTGAAAATGTCTTGTTGTTGTCTTTCAACAGAGAAAACACAAACGGGCACAACTTAAGTAGCTACAAAAAGGTTAAACTGTCGGGGCTTTTGCAAAATGTTAATTATCCAACAAATGATTAAAGCAAGAAAAAAGAAACCTTTAAAAGGTTTGTCCTTTTGCAGTACGATGCTTTTCTATAAACTCACATCAGTGTGCTGTACCGTGTGCAGTGTAATGACACCGTGTGACAGTCAATTGGTACACAATTTAATTTACCTCTTGTTGCAATTCAATGCTGCATTTAAATTGCCTTGTGCAACTTTAAAGCCCGGAGAAAGAGACGTGGCTTTGAAGAGAGTTTGTAAGTGGATAAGTCTTGATGAAGCCCCCCATCAGAGGCCCTGAGGTTGCGGTGCCATGCCTTCTGCCTCTAAGCAGGTCAAAGCAGGGACATGGCGTCTACAGAGGGGCAGACTGACCTTTACCTTATTGAGTTAAGCGTGATGCGATTACAGAACAACCTGAACTGCCAGGCCCATTACCACCCTGTTCTCCATTAGTGACCTCTGCCTGGGACTAAATGTACACAGTACGTGCATCCGGACTGCACAAAGACACAAATCCACACTCACGAAGACAAGGTTACATGTAATAAACCACACACATGTATACACGAAGACAGGCACAACCGGGCACAAACACCGCACACATTCAACTGTGCAAACACTTTGATCGTGTGCTTTAATATATATATGTAGAGGTTGAAGTGTATACATACATGTATGTGTGTGTGTGTGTCTATGTAGGTCTACCTTTAGTGTTTGTACAAGTCTGTATTTATTGTGCAGCAGAGCCGGCCCGAGGGGCGAGCATGCTCTCTCCTTCTTTCGCCTTGTCGCGTTTGTCTGTTCCTATCTGCCTCACAGCCTCCTCTGCCTCCCCCACACTCTGCCTGGGGAGTGATTAAATCAGTGTACGCCTGTCCGCAATCCAAAGAGATTGGCAAACACACACACAAACACCCGCGCAGTCACCTAAACAGACACGCAGTTACACTGTGACACAGTACAGACCCAAATATATATTTACCTACAACCCGCTGACAAGCATTTGAACACAAAATCTCAAATATTTATTTAGTCTTAAACATAGTCTGCCACAAGATCACACTGTCACAGCCTGTCACATGAGGCTGGGTGAGGCAGGTAACTTGCTACACTTACAGCCGTGTGTGTGTCCATATCACATCCTGTAAGATAAATGCACATGTATCTTCCTCAACTGCTCCGTATTGTTGTTGCGTGCATGCAAGCTTGCATGAGGTGCATATTCTGTATCTGTATATTAATGCTCTGATCATACCGGGCCACTTTGCCTCCTTTGTATGGCTCTGTGTGCCCGTGTGGAAGCGTTTTGTTAACCTACTGTATGTGTGTGCTGAGGAATCCAGATGAATACGCATTTGCATGTGTGCTTTTCTACATGAAGATTCACTCGTGTGTGTGTGTGTGTGTGTGTCTCAGTGTGTGCGTATGTGCGCTTGGCAAGGCGTCCTTATGATAAGTGACTCCCAGGCTGATTAAAGAGAACTCTTTCTCTCCGTAATGAACACAGGAGATCCATCAGCCATTGCCTTTGAGGAACGTCAGGCGCGTCAGCAGCTAAAGTGCCTGTGATCTTTCGGATTTCAACCAACGTTGATTAACTTGGCAGAATATTAAGTGGAAAGGTATTGAGCTGGCTGGAAAAGAAAAAAAAACACATCACTGAGAGTTTGTCTTGTAGGCGCTGGTATGAAGTCATATTTGCATATCCGAGTAAAGTTAAAGTGCTTATGTTTGGGAATCAGTGCAAATATGATTAGAGTTTTTCAGGTCAGCCGAGTGGGTCAGAGTACAATCAGGATTATGTCTGTTCAGGTCTAATGAAGCAGAGTGGATGTGTACTTACATTTGCTCTGGGTTGCACTGAATTTGCCTAATTTACATGTTCAACAGCATTTTTAAGGTAAAAAAAACGAGACGGAAACGAAACTGACTTAAAGGGTATATGTTCTTACACGAGGTGTACAACTGAAGGTTACAACCATCATTACAAGATGCAAGTAAATACATATCCATCCCATTGCATTACATTATTCAATATTTAATATGTGATTGCAAATATTTCCAGGGGTTAGTTGTGAAAAGCACAGGAAGCCGTACATGATGCTAAACTTATTGGGGGGGGGGGAGTGATACTGAAACATCGTCCGATGAAAGTGGAGTTTTATTTGTCGTCTGCTTTATGTCCAGTCACTGACATTCATTTGAATTCAAATCCTGCACTGTAACACTTTGACTTTGAAAACAAACGCACATTATTAAATTGATTGTATTAAATGTCAGCCCATCACATGGCTGCTCACTCCCATTCGTGGACAAGTCAAAGGGGCAGAAACAGTTTAATAAACTATAATAAACAGTTCTTACATTGGCAAGAAGCTACATTATGTCGCTTGTGGGAAAATGATAATTAAAGAGGGTTAGTTTCCTTTAATCGTGGGTTAAGGGAGTGGATGGCGGCACCACAAACTACAATCTAACTACAGGAAAACTACGGCATCAATTTCTCACCTCTCTCTTCTTTGCCTGGCTGAATTCTGGTTTTTTTTACCAAACAACTAGATGTTAAGCACTTAATCTCGTCCAAAGTACAATGTTTTCCATCAACAGCAGCTTCTGGACAGCTGTAGTTATCATGCAGCTCAGTTTGTTCTCCTTTATCTTCACTTTGACAAAGGCCAGTCAGGTAGAACAGCTCTGCTTGTGTCTCATGGTCCCCAGACTTCCGGAGGGGATATGCTATGATTTTTTTAATGCGGGGAGGGCAAATTGCAATTCAGTGTAAATGTACAAAGGTAAACTTCAATAAGGTAGCGTGGGGACTAGTCCTGGTATTCTATCATTTATTGGCCAGTGCTCTCGCAGCCTGTGGGGAGTCGCCCCACTTATTCCACCACACACATCCTGCCACGTAGGAGAACCCTCCTAATATGAGATAGGCCCCCGCCTCTCCTGCAGCCTGTTCTGATATCAGGCCAGTGGGAAAGTTTGCTCGCATTTTCACTCCAACTACATTTCCCAGAAGGTATTACTCACGACTATGATGAACCCGGGGGCACGGTGATAGAGAAAGGTCCTCACGTCTGATTCGGAACTATGTGGAAAAACATGAGGAATGAATCAGCCTTCTTTGCAAACTCATATTTCATCTCCAAACGCGTCAACTGTCGCAAGCTGTCGTGTTTTGAAGTTTGAGTTGCGAGAGAATTCTTAAGAAGTAGAGGCATTCAAATGTCTCCAAGTCAATTTCATCCTCCTTTTTCTCTAGTCAGTCATGGATTGTCGCTCCCCTACCATCGTGGGTAATTTGTTTCCTCATGTTTACAACATCAGACATGGCTTTTGATTATGCATTCTGAGTTTGGAAATGAACTCATCATTTCAGCTGTAGATAGCATAGAACTTAGATAACATAGGGCCCTTAGTCTGAAGAAATGGATATAGTTGTTGAGCACTTTTGATCGCTCTACAAAGTGCCTGACTGCCTGACCTCTGGGAGGAAGGGTGAATATTGTCTTGTTGTAGAGTGCACATCTCCTTTTCCTTTTCAGTCGCATCTTGATAGGCCTGAGTTTGCCTTTGTTGTGTTGTATTCCACTGACACTCTCACCCTGGATTAAAATCTTAATTAACTTGAGTGTCAGTCTGCCTTCTTATAGTTGAAAAGGCAAAGAAGGGGAGCAGGAACCGTGGTACACAGGATCACGGGATGCTCTCCAGTCTACTGTAGGGGGCACTGTTAGTGCCTCTGTGATGAGACCTCATAAAGCAGAGGTTAGGGTATTGAAGTGGGGAAGATGCAGTTAAACAGGCTTTGGTAAGACACAAAAAATGCAGATCTCTCTCAGAGCGTGACCTCATGTTATGAGACTCACAACATAAAGACATCCTCCAGATTTACTTTGGAGGGTAGATAGAGAGTAAAAATGTTAGCCATCATTCCTTGCCAAGGCCACAGGCTTGGGCTGGTCGACATGGTCTGATCATGTGGGTCACCTTCGTGACAGAAATGACACGCCTGATCAAAGGCTGGCCATTTGCCGCTGGGATGCCTCAGTCTTTGCGCCCAGCTGTGCCTGCCTGCTTGTTTGACCTTGGCCTCGCATCAAGAGGGTTTGTGTGGCAAATAATGGGCATTCTGGCCCCAGCCAGTGCTCCTTTGGTGTCCCCTTCATCCCTCGTTTCATCTTGGCATTCAGCTACAGAACGCTATATGATCCCGGCCTTTCAGGATGGCTGATAGGAGGATGGACATACATCTCAGATGTGGCCAAGATGGGTGGTGGGTGGTGTTGGGGTAGGAGGCAGCATGGTTGAGACAATTATAATACTGTCAATCATAAGCTGTTTATGACAAAACGACAGGTTGGCTCATCCTGGCAAACATTTCTCATTCTGTCTCTACTTCTCTGGAGGAACTGCATGAATGACTTTGCCTGAAGGGGGCGCTGTGTTGGGGGCTCATGCTGGGTTTTCTGTATAGCAGCCATCTGCCCATGACGGCTGGACCTGCCATAGACATTATCAACATTACTGCCACAATGACAACTGTAACACCAGCTGCCGTTATCTCCGAAGCTTTGTTTCTTTGTCAGTGTGAAATGCTATTTGAATTCCAAATGGAGCATAAACAACCCGTAATCTGAGTAGAGAGAATAGTGGTTTTCTTCTGCCCTAGTATGACAGAGCTTTTATGTGCAGAGGCCATTCTATCAGCTCCCTATGAAAGCCTATGTTTTTTGGCTTTCGAAGCCCTCAGCAAGTGATCCAATGGGCCTCCCACTGCAAATGGCAAATGTCTCTTCCCATGTAAAGCACTCATTGCTCTTTATTGAGGATCATTGCACTGCCCGTATCTCTCAGGTAAACACCAGCTTTACCATTCAAATGCTGATATTAATTCTGCAGCCAGGGTAAAAAGGTGAACATTCATAACAGTAAAGCCTCTCTCGCTCTCCTCTCTCCATCTGTGTTTCCCTTTCATATAGCCAGGAGCAGTGTTTCTTTTTCCTTTTTTTTTGCTGGGAGAGAATGTCTTTGCATCTGAAATGTGCATTAATGCACCGCTAAGGTCAACTTGGCTCATTTAAAAAACAAAGCATTCAGTGAGTTGTAGTTCCACGGGTCTGCTGGCACACAGGAAAGATTTATTGTCTGCCCTGTGCTTGTGCTGCCGCTCCTCGTTACCAGCCAACTCTGACCCCATATTGCCGACACGGCAGAGGCGCTTAATCTCCACGGACAACTTCTGTATGAATACATTTTGTGGAGCAACACTTTGCCCGGACTAGTGCCCTCGCTTGGGTTGACACCACACACCGTCAGGAGGGCTGGGTATAAGGGAGGGAGAGGGAAGGGGAGAAACATCTGCTCTGGTCACCAACCCTGCTCTGCCCTATTGTACCGTGCCCATAGGATGCCCATAACCCTGTGGTTCACTCAATCCTTTTCCTGTGTGCATGAGTGTGTGTTGTTCGAGAGGAGTGGAGATGGGAGGTGGGATGGAGAACACGTGGGAATAAGGGGATGCTTTGACATATGGCCGCTAACCTGCTCGGGTTGAGAGTGAAGGCACTGGAGACGAGCAGAGAAAGCACTGTGAAAAATATCTGGTTTTTTTACAAGTCATTTAATCCTCCATCGATCTAGAACCTTTTTTCTTTAAATTCAAGAGAAAAACTCCCTTTGTTGCAAAAAAGATCTGACTTGATTCCAATGCAATCTGATGTCTTCTTTTTCTGTGAATGAGCTGACATTATCCTGCCACATTTCAATATGTAACAATATAAGCTCCAGCAAGTTCTTGCAATGAAATTAAACTAACTGGTAAACAATTGAAACACAATCAATGGGAAAATAACAAGCAAGGATTTTTCGAACACAGAACCCTGGTTAAATTGAATTGTTAATATGATTATTTTTTTGCAGTGTGGGCTCGAGAGGCAAGCAGAGGGTGGGAGCCACAAAAAGAGCTTTTATCTTGCCGTCTCTCCCTCTCTTCAAGAACGTGCCTGGAAGATGTAATGCCTTACCCAAACCCTGCCTCTCTATATATGCCAACACTAAGGCACTGGAGCTTTGAGAAAGGGGACTTTTTAGACATATGGATTGTGTGAAACTAGACAGGAATACAACCAGCTCACAGTGGCTGATTTGTCCTCAGATTTACCAGATATTTTTACAAGGCAGCTTGTTTGTTTGACTTCCACTGTTTTACAATCAATAACCTACAAATGCTCCTTTATGAGAAATTAAAGGGTAAGGATAACAAGTATTGTGGGACTCGATAGTGATGATGTGCTTTTAGGAGGGGCTGAAAATCAACTTCCTCTTGGTTTGAAAGTTGCAGCATCCTCAGCGAGATGATGGAGGTTTGTCAAAGGACTCGCTCTCTGTTGATGTTGCTTGGGAATTTGCTGTGACAGCAAAGCAGCTGATTCCATCACTTGATGAGGCTCACGACTTTAAATAATTGACATTCAGTCATCAGAAAACTTAAATCAGTCACCGCAGCTGCAGCAGGGTCTGCACGGAAGTGGATCAATGAAACCAGTGAAGAGACGTTTTCATACACGGGGGGGTGCACTATTTATATTAATGTTTATTTAAGTTGCTACTCACTAATAAGGCTTCGTTTCGATCAGTCTGCACATTTTACTGAACATGTATCCTTTTAAAATCCCAATTTGACGGTATTAATCCAAGAGAAAAAATCATACTCATATTATATATACCATATATATATATATATATATATATATATATATATATATATATATATATATATATATATATATATATATACACTGTATGCTCAATACCTTTAAACTGTAGAGTTCTGATTATATATTCTACTTGAGAGATGAGAGAAGGACAAGATGCATTTTAAGGATATTGCTGATCCACTTACCCAGACTGACTTACAACAAGTGCAGCAGCAGACTGAGCTCATTTTAGATCTCCAACAAGTCAAGCATCCAGCATCATGAAATGCAACATCTGATGCCATTGTGCACTGATAATACTCCGACTGGAGAATGATCAGAGTGAAGAGCAGACACACAAGGGTTTTTTTTTCTTCTTTTTTTGGAAGCAGCAAGGTGAGAAGAGAGACAAGGAGATTCAGTTCGGGAGAGAGAGAGTTACAAAAAAAAGAGACAAGGAGAAAGACAGAGTCATTCAAAGAGAAAGAAGCCAATGATGCTGCTCATGCATTGGGATTGCCACGCCCACTGAGCAGCCCGGGGCTCTGGAGTGAAGGAAGGATTTCATCTGTTTTATCTCCTCTGTCTTCTTTTTTTAGGTTACACAGAGCACGTCCCTTTTTTCCCTTTTCCCTGCTTCAGTGAGGCAAAGATCTTAATCGCCCCTGACCGTAATCTACCAGAGTGGAACGCTTTTCTTCAATAGACAAAAAAAGAAGCTTATAGATGCTGCACCCTGCAAGGGTATAACATCACAGGGTTATCCTCTGGCAAAAGGGGATGGATGTGTAGTGTGTATGTTGTGTGTGTGTGTGTTTTTGTTCTATTACAGTGACGTGCACAGTAGACAGTGGACAGTGACAGGCATGGGGAAAGGAATGACAGGACCACGTCACAACTTCATACAACTTCTCCTTTTTCTTTTGTCTACGAGAGAACGTGTACATTTTTCTTTTCCTCCTTTGTGTGTTAGTTCTTCTGGAGGAATCAATTAGTTTTGAGCACTTATGATCATCACCACTCATTATTCACTTTGAGTTACGGTGAGCGAGTGCTCAAAGATTGGTCACAGACAGATGCAGACTCATGTTTTTGAGCTACTCGCAGGCAAAGATGCTGTGATACAAACTTTATTAGCAACAGGAAAGTTGTGGAGTGCTAGGTGTAACACTAAAGGAAGATATACTGATGGATGACATGTGCCGCGATACGCACCTGAAACTCTCCCTTTAAAAGGCAAATATTTGTTTTAATCTCCCTGCAGTGTGACGGGTTGACATATGACAGTTTAGAGTGTTTGAAAAGTCAACTTATTTCTTTACAGTTGACAATTGTGTTTATTTGTTTCTTCTTCTGGCATCTGAATTGTCCTTATGTGGAAAAAAAAACATCCATCTGGTGCTTGGAGGAGACTAAAACTGACACTATATGTTATTTGCAAAGAGAACTGCAATCATAGAGAAATCGTTTTTTTGTTGCCACAGCCAATCCCCCTTAAAGTCTCTCTCTCTCTCTCTCTGGTACTCCCTTCTCACCCCTTTTTCTCTCTTTTCCTTTATTATTTTACTTTCGACATATCTGTTTTCTTTTCTCTTTCTTTCTCTTTGTTGCCTCATTTTATTCTTGTCGCCTTTGTCACTTTCTCTTTCTCTTTCTCTTTCTCTGTCTTGGTCTTCTCTCGTTCCTTTGTTTCGTTGTCACTTCCTCTTTCTGCCGTGTTTTTATTTTGGCATTTCTTCCTTAGTTCTTGTCTTTTTTTGCACATTGTCATAGACATGCGCTCACACACACACACACACACACACACACACACACACACACACACACACACACACACACACACACCGACGGCAAATAAATCCCCTTTTCTGTGAAGTCCCTGAAGTCAGAGAGAGAGAATATGATTTTCCAAATTCCACAAAAAAAGTTGCTCGCACGTAATATTCGCAGTGCATTATTTCACTCGCCCACATAGCCTAGAGCTGAAAGCTGGCACATCAAACTTCCCAAGGATCCATCTGAGGTTTAGACACAGTATTTAGGCAGAGGTGTAAATAATATGTGGCTCTGGTGGCTCTGTGAAGGGGGGGCTGTTACATGCTGAGGAGGGACATTTATCCTAAGAGCTTTGTGTAATTCTTATCTCAGTATAAACATTTTCTCTTTACCGGGGTTCGGTTTGCCGGCCTCTGCTGAATGCTAACGGTGACTAAGCAATGAGTCATTCTGAGTGTATGATTTTGGTACAGCCACCAACATTAAAAATTGAAAATGCAATTTAACTTATTAAACTTGGCATGTGCGCGAGTGTATATGTGTAAGTGCACAGGTGTTTGTTCAGCCTTCACAGAAACACATTTAAATATCCCCTTTGTTGTTTGCTACATAGCAACAAATGGTTTCCATATTTGTTTCGGCCGACGCTGAATCGGAAAAAAACCCGCGTGTGCCGACTGACGAGCCTCGCTGTGATACTTCCTTGTTAAGCGCTCGTGTTGTCCGTGTTTCTGTGAACAGTGTGGACTGGCAAATTGGATAGAATCTCATCAGGCGTAAATAATGGCAGCTATCTGTAAATAGCGTTGGAGCAGGGGAGCAACAGATGCTGCTCCTGGTGAAGGAGAAAAGCCTGCTCTCCTCCACTGAGCCTGCTCCCTGCATGCTGCCACTCACGTATTTGGCTCCCATTTACACTGATCTATATTAATTCCTTGGAAGAAAAAAAGGATGAATAAGGAAGTTGATTAAGGAAATGAAAATCTATTATGCTGAGCCGAAGCTCAATGTGTTCCAGTCTGTTTCACACTCTGGGATTTTTAAACCTTAATGGCTATCCAGTTAGTCACAGATCAGCGAAGCAAAGCTGGGATACAATGTTTATTTATCCATCTACTTATTCTTTTTTAAACATTTAACCCTTCTCCCCCAAGACGCCAGTAGGCTTATCAGCTCCTGGCTATCGAAAGAAGAAAATCTGAAGTCATATCCAAACTTTTGACATTAAATATCTCTCTAAGCGACGACACCATCTCAAATTCTGCGTGAGTACGGTCAACAAACACTCAGTGAGCTACAGTAGTTTGATGAAATGTACCTGGCGTTCATCAATAGCTGGAATGAAAGCTAACCCCTTCCCATGTCCACCGATGCTTGTATCCTCCCATTGATTTCGGGCCAGGCGTTTTCTCACCCCAGCCAAGGTCCAAATGCAATTTAAGTGTTGTGTGGGGACACACTTCTAGCATAGAACTTGACATGGTGTGGTCAATAGCTCCAGGCTGTGAATGAGCTCTCAAGTGGTATACAGCAACAGCGAGACGTATTTCCTCTTCCAGCTCACCTCACGCCTCCTCGTCAAATTAAACGACAGAGGCTAGAGGGATAGCTACAGGCCTTCAGCATGCTTTTACCCTTCCATCTCTAAGAGGACGAGGCAGGCCAGCGACAAATACGGCGGCTCACACATGCGGGGAATAAAAACACTTCAATTATTCCATTTAAAATGGCATCAGCTCTCGACCCTCTACTTCAGGAAATTAAATTTCAAAATGGACCACAGTTACGGCAGCAAAACAAAAGGCGCTTGATGATTAAGGAGGGATTTTAATAATGCCGCATTTTCAACACTGATCTGCAGAATATGGGAAATGAATGTAATCATTTCCAGGTCTTGAAAGGTTAGAGAATTGAACTACAAAACCTGAAAAAGTATGGCGGGCAAACTTTTTCAATGATGATATCGTGCGTGTTCACTGGAGTTACTGCCATGTTGTAATATATTCTGATCTTTTGTTGTCGTGCATGAGTATAGACACGATATTGTGGAGTGATATTGCCGCTATCACAGCCGAATTGTCACAACAGCTTACAAGGATTTTGGCCACTGACACTAATACCAAATATATGCCAACATGAGTTGTTATTAACATATGCTGTGTTGAAAAGTAACACAAAGCACATAGACATGTTAAAAATGACACATCCTTTGTTTAAGTGTGTAGACACGCACAAAGGCCGTCACCAGCCTCAGCATCCAACCCCTCAGCCGGGAGAATAATTGCCCCGGGAACCTGACGGACTGTCAGGAGCAACACACGCTTGTTTCCTCTGTTCCCCCCCCCCCCTTTTCTGCCTCCATCGTGCGGTGACACAGACAGACGCTGTACGGAAGCACCTTGTGCATGGAGATAAACTGCATATTGCATTCTGTTTCAAGTGTTACAAATCTCTTGCAATAATGTAATAATAGATGTATTATTCATCGCTTCTACAGTTGGTGGGGGTGAAATATGCATACGGCGCATGTGCTATTTCAAACAGCCAACGCCGGGCGACTTGTGACGGGTGATGAGGGAACATCACATTGTGTCTCTGGTGTCATCAGAAGCTCGAGAGCGGAGATTAGTTGAGTGAAGACAACATGGGCAGATACAGGGCCACTTCATGGCTGGCAAAAATCCCTGTAATATTTGGAAAGAGATGGATGCTGGTGTAAATAAACATACATTTTCAATCTACTGTATGATGAGAATCCATTTGTGGTCCCTGGGTGTGACAAACAAAAGGTTTTGGATGTGTTTGTTCCAGATCTGTCAAAATGGTTTTGCTTTATTTCCCACTGAGATAGGGTGCACAGGGAGTGTGGGATCGGGGTGCTGGGGGTGCCAACCGAGTAATTTCGCTGCCTACACACTGCAGAGAGTATAATTGCAGACCTTAAAAATACCCATTCTGCTTTGGCACGTGTGAAAGCTGGAGGGGGAGAGGCGGGAATTGTTGGTCATGTGCGTACACGAACATGTGTTGTTTGCTTGTGTGTGTTTGTGTGTGTGTGTGTGTGTGTGTGTGTGTGTGTGTGTGTGTGTGTGTGTGTGTGTGTGTGTGTGCTAGTGTGACAAGCCTGGCTGCACATTAGAATGAGATGTTTATAACACATATGCATGAGTACTACCTTACATGCATATTATTGTAGAGGAATAGTTGGGGGGGAAAATGCCTCCATTGTTTCATTCCAAGACACATCATCATGGCAGAGTATATTTATGAGGTAGCGTAAAATGCACTATATTTTAGGGAACATATTCTATTTTATGTTGGTGATTTCCAAGTGTTTTTCTATTGGCCTGGGGGCCTGTGTGAATGAGTAATATACAGAGTAATGGCTTCATCCTCGCCCGACTAGATTTGTTTTTCTTTCCCCTGCCTTGCAAATAGAAAAAAAAATGCCAAACAAAAATGATAAATAACAGCCACCCAATTACTCTGGCATCACCATATTCAGGAATTTATGTTTACATTATCAAGATGTACCACTGCTCTGCATGACAACACCTCACCACAGAAACAAATGCCATTTACATTTCCTCTGGGTGGTAGCTAGGTGCAGGCTCCTATTCATTTAGCCAGTTTGCCTCCTGAAGTAATGGGAGGCCCTGACCTAGAGCCTCTCTGTCAGCCCATTAGTGAGCGTGGAGAGCATTGCATTGGCGCCGCTGCTGTTCTGCCACTCACAAACACCCCCTAGATTCAACACAAACAAGCCCAGAACGCTGCCCCTCCTACTCTCTCTCTCACACACACACACACACACACACACACACACACACACACACACACACACACACACACACACACACACACACACACACACACAGGCGAGATGAAGCTGGGGCTTTGATTTTATAATGATGCCCTGGCTGAGGAATTGAAGCTGGCTGAGCTGAGCTCTTGGTGTGTGGAGAGTTTTTTTGGATGGGAGCCCTGCTGGTTGCTGGGACTAGTCCGGTGGAGAGGCTAGGCTACAGACGTGTGCATTCAGTGGATCCAGAGCATGTAGAACATGGAGAGGCAGCCGTGCCCAACTTTACAGAAGCACCCGGAGCCAAGCGTCCCTCCTCAGCACACACAGACCTGCAACTGCCAATCAAAGCAGCCTCAGGCGCTGCCACTGCCTTGTGCGCATAAATTAGCATGTATTTGCATAAGAATCCACTCGTTTAGCAGACCCACTTGGCTCTCCCCCCAAATGGCATTTTCCCGCTCCCCCTCCCCTCCCCTCTCTTTCTCTCACTTTTCCTCTCCTTATCCTTTTACAAGTGCCGATAAGAGCTGGAAAATAGTGCGTTAACCCTTTTCATACCAAACCTCTCTTGACACAAATTACATGTGTGCACGCGTGATTGAATGTGTGCATATGCTTGTTTGTTGTGGGTTTGCAAATGAGAAAAATTAACCAACAAATGAATCCAAAAACAAACAAACAAACAAACGTAGGTACGCCAACATATTTCAGTATCGTACACAGTGCAGCGCAATATCTCTTGCTCTGTTTGTCGTTACCAACATATTTAAAATGTCATGGACTTCAAAGTCACATGGCATTCACAAACACGACTACATTATTCAGCGACAACTTTAAAGCCTTGTTCATCACGGTTCTGCTTCGATAGCCCACAGAGAGCAGCGGCACATGGTACTCTTCTAAACTACAGCTTAGAAGACGTTCAGTTACTGCTCAGCAGGGTCGGGGGGGTCACTTTAAAATGACTAATTACATGTTGAAAAATGAACCTAAAGCAAGTACCTCAATATTAAAGTCAAGTAACTTGATCACATTTACTTGTGGAACACATCAATATGCTAATAAAGACAACAGAAGAGAAACATGCTGACAGTTCAACATCATTTTGAAACCAGAAGAAGAGCGACAGCATCACAAGTGGAAGTTATCTCCACACTGTAAAATCCACTAACTGGAATCATAGCCAGTCTTTTTACATTACGTTTGCCTTTGATAATGGCCATCAATAATATAATGTTTCATTTCATTGTGATTACGCACAAGCTCTGCTCAGGTAGGCAGTGTAGGAGGCTGTGTGTGAAAGAAATCTTTCTTTATTTCTAAACGTATCGGTGATTTTATTGGGTCTTTTTTATCTGTATCAGAATACAGTTATCTTTTTTTAAATCCTAATTACATAACGCCATTACATGTTTTTTTGATACTCCCCAAGCCTCCTGCTCAGGTTACAAGGAGGTGAGAGAGACAGAAGAAGACAATGAGATGACATTAATTTTTCACCATGAACAGCCAATGATGACACCATACAGCCGTCCTGGCAGGGATTAATAAGTAAAGAACAGAGAGGGCTACACATCGCCCTGAGCACACGTTTCGCGATGCAGTAATTGGCTAGGATTGTGCCTTTAGAGTCAACTTGAAGCCGTGCACATGAGCCTAATGAAGGTTTCTCTGACATTGTTGTACTTTTCTTCCCCATTCTGCCTACTTCTGACGAGGTCCACAGCTCTCATCTGGTAAATTATTGAACGTTGTCTGTGGTTTGTAAAGCTCGCTACGATTGCTAAGTTCTTTGCTCCCAGCTATACTCCACAGGTGGTTAGTTACTATGGATGTATTAAACAATGGATGAAGTATTCAAACAGAGTGCCGCATTTATTCTAATCAAAGCTCGTTGCCAAGCAAATACAGTAAAGTAAGTTTGTCTTGCTTCCCGCGTCAGTGCCCATAATGCATTGGTGTCTCAGCGTAGCCAACAACTCGCCTACACGGCTTTCATGAAACGGCTGCCTGTGGTTTTGAATGTGTGTGTAACTATCTTAAAAGTTACAACTTTGACCTCGACATCATAATTGCAATGTATTTGACAATTTGATGCAGTTGCGGCAAGAAAAAGGTTCAGCTAAGACTTTAGCTCCGAACTGTTTTTGTGTATGGAAGCTAAATTGTGCCTACGATATGAACACTTCTGACTCATAACATTCAAGGTGGAAGAAATCACCACATACACACATTTGTGACTCTTGCCTGACTTATGAGGCATAAGTTGCACAGGGGTAAACATGAGCGTCTGAGTGGAAGGTGGAATAAATTACACACAAATACACATTTGTGAGTTAGATAACGTGAGTTAAATGTGTGTTCAGGTCTGCAGCTATGTGATAGGTGGCACTACGGGGAGTATGATGATGAGTACCTGCTCCTGCAGAGTTGTGAGGAAGCATGTGTGTGCATGCATGCATCTGTAAGAGGTATTCTGAATCACAGACATACGTATGTGCACACAAAAAGTGTTATTTTTGATGAGTCACATTTGTTAGCATGTGTGCAGCTGCGTGGAAGTAAGGACTAGGTGTGTGTGTGTGTGTGTGTTTTTAATTTTGTGTCCAAACAGCAGCTCAAACCCCGGGAGCTTGTGCAGTCGCTCAGGGGGCCGCTCTCCCTTTCTCATGCTCCCTGCTGGTCCAGAGGTCGAGAGGCTGGGCTCCCTGTCACCATCTCCAACCTGTGTTTCTTTCCTTTCCTCATATCTAATATGAGTCACACACACTCAAAGAAACACACACACACCCAAAGGGCTTAGATTGCCCTGTCTCAACCCATTTCTTCAGCGCCTTTGATCCCCAAACCCTCCCAAAAATACATTGCCCCCATTGCAGTGTTAACTTCCTGCCATGCTATTTAAGCTTCCTTGTCTGCCCGGAGCAACCACAGCTTTGGCGCTAGCTGCTGCTGTCTCCTAATGACAGCGCTGCAAGAAGAACATGCTAGGGGGTGTTGGACAACAGCAGCAGGACAAAAGGCCCTGAGGTACACCACAAGATAACGGTGGCTCATTATTGCCGAGGAAGGGTTAATGTTCACAAACGGCTCTGAAGGGCCCCTCCCCAAATGCTGCTGCTTGTTAAGAGAGCTAATGATGTCAGCGGAGGGCCCTGCTTGTTGATTAGCCTAAATGGAGGACTAATAGAAGTGCGCGAGCGTAATTAATGACTGAAGGGGAGCCTAACGAAGACGAGAACACACCACTGTGGCCGTGGGTGTTCCCGGGTTAAGCGTGTCCCTGGACAACATGGCAGGGCACCTCATCAGCTGGCCACGCTATCCCCATGCCATGCCATGCCATGCCCTGCCATGCCATGCCACGACACCCACTCCAGCACCCAGACAGGCCAGGCTTTGTGGCCAGGCTTAATTAGCTGTCACAGCAGGTGGAGCAGGGACCAGGGACACTCTGTGGTCTGCTCTCTGACAGCACAGGTCCCTGCAGTGCTCCCCCAGACACCGACCACACAGGAACAATGTGTGTCGTGTGTGTGTGGGGCTCTGAGTGCACCTGCGCATGCATGCGTATGTGTGTGTGTGTGTGTGTGGGGGCATTTTTGTGTGCTTGAGTTTAACAGAGACAATGAGAGTTTAAAAAAAAGACGTGATAGTGAAGGGTATATCAGCGTGTCCACACACTCCCTCACAGATCGGCAGAAAAGCTAATTCTATTTCAAATGTGGGTAGAAAAATGTTCAGTGTAGGAATCTGAATGTGCGTCAGTGTTTGGAAAAGTTTATTTACATTCCAGTTAAGTTTGGCCTGTCACCGCTTTAGGCAGAGAGAGAGTCAGCGTTCACTTTAGCTCCTCCAGACACTAGACTGGAACACAACATAACACAACGGAATAGTATGAATACACAGTACTGAAGAATTCAGGAGATAATAATGTCACAGCAAAAAAGAAACATATTGAAAAGAAGAGGAAACTATACAGTAACAGTTTATAAGAACTACACCACGTCACCACTTCTGAGTCGATGAGTTCTCCCGCGTTCGGCGTGGTGACGTGTAATGTCCCCGATCAAGCCCTGTAGTCTCATTTAGCAAACTTGTTATCAACCGCCTTCTTAAGACACGTAAAAGCTTAGAAATTCACAACTGACGTATTTTATCTTGTAGAACTAAACGTTAACATCTCTTATCCTTGTGTTTACCACGGACCTTATTTCAGGCATCTAACCAAAAAACCCATTTAAAAACCCATCGACTTCCTAATAAGGGAAGTGGAAGTGCAACAATGCTAAATAATTGCACTCTATAGTGCATGTGAATTAAATGTAGTAGATGCCGTACTGTGGATACCCCAAGACATCGAAGACAAACACAGTTTTAGGTGCAAAGATGTTTTCTTTGGGAAGATCTGTGGCCATAAACACTCATTCAGCCTTCCTCTCCCTCAATAGTGACCCATTTACACACCTCCCTCCCTGTAAGCACAATACATTACTTAATGTGCCTCCATCCCACCCCCTGCTGCGTTGTCCCTCTTCTGTTGCTTTGTACATGTGCATGCAGGGGAAGATGCAGTGCATTCTGATGCTCCCTTCTGTTTGCTAAGACCTGTGTAAGCTGCAATAATACTTCTTTACTGATAGCGCCGCTCTCTCACATACACACACACACACACACACATACACACACACATACACACACTGCACTCCCCTGGTTTAATCTATTACCATTTTTATGTGGCTCAAATATTCAGGCTGTGCTAACCAATGCATCATTATGAGGCGTATAACTGCAAAAGCCAAAGGATTTATGGGCTTAAATAAATGATGTGATACGATAGTGCAAGTTTTATGAGTTGCAACTTTGCAAATATTCTTTTTAAATAATAATAATAAAAGAAAAATACCCCTGGAGTTGTTGGAAGATGTGAGCACATTAGTCATCTCTCTTTACTGTTACAACCTGCCTTTACAGTAACTGCACATCCATCTCAAGCTCGTCACACTATACCTTTTCTTAACAATCATCTCACTGACATTATTTGGATTGATGGCTTCATTTGTGGCATTTAAGCATCATGTTTTTCCCCTTCTTGCATAGCTAGCACTATCATTTCCCTCCATGTTGTGCTTGTGTTCCGTTAATGTACCTCAAATCATTTCTATTGAGCGTACTCATCCACAGTGATGGCAAACGTTACACCCAAGCACACACAACAACGTACACAATGATGTATTGTGCATCTGCAATGTAATATGTTTTACACATGGTCACTATACATCACCTCTGATGTTGCTTGAGTAGGTCTATTTGATCCCATTTGGCAGATGGATCCAATTGTCCGGGCTGATATTAGGGTGTGACAGAAAGCAATCTAATGGCAGGCTCATTGATGATGATGAGTTCTGTTCCATTGCACTGAGATCCAGTCCAATTTCAAAAGCAAATTCAGCCATTCATCTTCCAAATAATTGTGGCACTTTATCAATTGCTCCCAGTCTTTTATCTATCACTTCGATTGATGTGATCATTTTCACAAACAGCCTTCTGTGCTAACGGCGTCTTGGAACACACTTGCAGGGCTGCATGCTTGTGTGTGTGTGTGTGTGTGTGTGTGTGTGTGTGTGTGTGTGTGTGTGTGTGTGTGTGTGTGTGTGTGTGTGTGTGTGCGTGCTATGTGTCTAAAGGCATCTCTGCACAAGTTTTTCCGGCACGTGTGAGTGAGTGTGTGTGAATGTCTCCATGTGCTTACTTATCCACATGCTCGCATTTGTTTGTGTTACAACAGTCTTCCATTGCTCATTACAAAAATGCATCTTCTGTTCCATTAGTTTTATCATTTTATTTCTGTGTTTGGTCTGCTCTGTGTATTTATGAGAACATTTAACTATGCTAGTGTTTGTTTGATAGGCATCTTCATTCTAGTGCCTTCCATTACCACCACCAGCAGCCAGCGAGTGTGTGTTTATGACTCCATTGTTCCTTTGTATGTGTTGCAATATGTGTGTGTGTGTGTGTGTAATACATCATATGATCAGCAGCCTGTGTGTGCCTGTGTGTGTGTGTGTGTGTGTGTGTGTGTGTGTGTGTGTGTGTGTGTGTGTGTGTGTGTGTGTGTGGCATGTGAGTTTATCTTAAACATAATTGAATCAATAGCCAAAACACGCAAAATGTTCCTCTGTCAACATGTGAGAGTATTTGTATTGGATCTCTGGAGATATCTAGAACTCCGGCCTCATCAGTGGTTGTGGCAAAAAAAACAGCAGAGACAAAAATATTCTCCAAAACACCTTTTCATATTTAAGTGAAAATGAGTGTAAGCACAGCCCACGATAAACAAATCTATATGAACTTTGAAAACATATGTGTAAATGGAACACAACTAATCAAAACCCCAAAGAGGGAAATGTTGAAATAACACAGAAGAAGAAAGAAACATATTTCATTTTGAAGCACGGTGTATCCCACTGTTACCGCCGGCACTGAGCAGCAGAACCTTAGTCTTTGAAAGAAGACAGAAAGAAAAGGAGATATGTGCATTTTTTAATTTGAATAACTTTACGTATGGCACCTGTTTGACTCGCGTTACATGGAATCCGCCGGGTTCTACCATTTTAAAAAGGCAAAATGTAAAATGCACCTGCTACAAAAGAGAGTACTGTCATTGTGGTGACGGGTAAATACATATCTACGTTATTAAGACAACACTATCGATGCAATGCGTGTATGACACGTGTGTTGTGCTCGTACATTTTCTGTGAGTCGGTTCTTACTGTCGACCTGATCTGAGGCACGGGTTGTTTAATGTACTGGTGGACAGCTTGATGTGTTTACGTATGATTTTATTATGCATTATCGTGACGGTAAAAGCAAATGTGTGTGTGTGTGTGTGTGTGTGATCATACAGCCGCTTGCTGTTTTTGAGTGTGTGTGTTTGCTCTGTTGAGTTCAAAATGCACGTGTTTGTGTGCACTACGCGATCACCGCCTTACATTACTGTCAGTGATTGTATTGTCACTCTTTAAAACTGTTTTATTTTTTAATTAATGCCTTTTTGATTAATTAATTAACACATTTCAACAAAAAAAATACTTAAAACAAAAAGAACTAACGTGAAACGTTACCCACCATCGACAACAAACTCTTTTCTTTAATATGTATGCAACAAAAACAGCCACGAACGAGTGAATCGGACTCAAGATTGGAATTCTATAAACACTATTGTTTTTGAAGACCAACAGCCTCTGGCTACACACACACACACACACACACACACACACACACACACACACACACACACACACACACACACACACACACACACACACACACACACACAGCATTTCCATTGTAAACAATGCACTTTTATTTACATTGAACACTTCTAACCAACATCGGGTTGATTATATTGTATCCTAAAGGCCAAACAAACACTTTAAAATTGCATTTCTCTACATCATAAAGCACTTTGAAATGTGCATTTGTTAACATAGTTGTGTTTTGTTCTCCTCCCTGGTGCGATGCTACCTTTTAGAGAAGAACAGCATAAAAACAAAAGTGCTCAATTGAAATGGAAGCACTATTGCATCTTCCAGGAACATAATTAACAGTTTAGTTAACACTGCACAATGCTGCCATCTGATAATTAATAAATATACATCTGTATACCCATAGATATTCAATGATATGGATCATAAGCTCCTTCCTGCCTCATCCTGGTTAAATGTTTTATTTGCCTCTTTATGATTCTGTGCATTTTTGCACGCCATTTTGACATGTGTGTTAGTATTTATGTGTGCTCTGGGTCTTTAGTGCTCAATTGTTGGATGTTGTCATTGCCCATAGCAGCCCAGCTCCATTCTCCCCTCCGCTTTGTGCTCTGTGATTGCTCACCGCTGACTCTTCTCATCAGCATTGTGGTGCGTACAGGCGCAGACCCGGCCCGGCAGGTATACGAGAGGAGCAGAGCAGGATATACACTCATAAATCTGACAGATGCATGGTGTGTCATTACCCGCCACTTATTATTATTCTCCCACTTCTCTTCATACCATGCGCCACTTTAGCTGTTTTCCCGGCCCAGCTCAGAAACATTTGTACTGTGGCCTTGCAGAGTGATAGATGCTCCAGGTTATTGTTGCGATTCCTGCTCTGGCTTCTTGTTTGTATGCAAAGGGCTAGAATCTGGGCATTTAACCACATGTGTGTTTTGGTGTCTGCATTGACTGCGGTGTGTATTCTATTATCAACTTGGATTGTTTTGTTTTTTGCAAATATCCCACACACAGTACATGGGCAGCCTGTGTTATGTTTCAAAAACATGGAGTCTTCAGCTTCAGAATCCATAAACCTTCATGTTGCCCAAACTATGTCTCATTACATTGTATTTAATAATAAATAATAAATAAATAATAGAGAAAGTTATTTTCAAAAGAGCCGGGATAATTCAGTGTACAATGACACGTGTGGCATCGCTGGAAACTCACAATTCCGAGCTTTCAAACGCACTTGAAGGCCCCTCAACGTCCCCGTAGCGAACACTATGAGAGGCTGGACGCTTGTTGCCGTATTGTTGCTGCCTCTTGAGTACCGCACCATTGGTCAAACTCACAAGGCGTCCCCAAGCTTATAGAAATGATAAATTGTACCAAAGTGCGCAACTAAAGACTAGAGCAATTAATACACATGGGACTTCCAGGTACTTGTCGGTTACAGCTTCTGAAAAGTGACATAATCACTTCATGAAAACTGCTCCTCCTCCTTCAATATGTTGAGATTAAAGACAAGCAAATGCATAAGAGTGGCTGTTACATCATGGCATGCTAAATTAAAAGTCGGTGTCAGAAAAAAAAAGACCCTCTGCCTTCTTCCTTCCTAATCCCTGAGCCTCTTATACCCATTATTTCTCTCTCTCTCTCTCTCTCTCTCTCTCTCTCTCTCTCTCTCTCTCTCTCTCTCTCTCTCTCTCTCTCTCTCTCTCTCTCTCTCTCTCTCTCTCTCTCTCTCTCTCTCTCTCCTCTCTCTCTCTCTCTCTCTCTCTCTCTCTCTACCTCACAGTTACTTGCTGCTCCTTTCTCCTTCTTTATTCCACCACTTCTTTCACTCATCTCCTTTTTTCAGAAAATAGGTACCACACACACACACACACACACACACACACACACACACACACACACACAACCTGGCATAGTGTCCCAGAGAGAGAGAGAGAGAGCAGCAGTCGCCTCACAAGAGCAGACCTCATAAAATTCCCTGTCACTTTGACTAATTTGTTAGTCTTGTCTCACTGTGTCGAATCGTCACCCCCTCCTCCCTCTGATACACCGCTACCCCAACTCCCCCTGTCCTTCTTCCCACCCCCCCTTATATTCACGAGAAGAGGATGGAGGGAGATAGGGAGGAAAAAAGGGGGCAATAAATGTAATATAGTGCACTGGCCATTGGTTGCAGTGATCTACACAGCAATCCATCTACAGTCAGAGGAAGAACGGAGACTTTATGGAGCAGAGGATAACATGATGGCTCGATTCCTCATCCACTTTCTGTCTCTGTCTGCCGACGTCCCACCTCGAGAGGAGGCCTGCTGGGCACTAGTAGAGTAAAAATAAAAATAGAAAGGCCAAGACTAGATTGGGTCGGACTGGGCCAAGCAGGGAGGGGCGGTGCAGATTGGTTCAGATGCTCAGCTGGGCCTCTCAGAGGACCAAAGAGCCAATACCGGAATCATAGAGATAAATTAAAAGCCAAAATCCGTCTCCAGGGGAAATCAATTGCCAGGTAATTATGGAGAACGGGACAGAGATTACTGAGACAAAACACAAACACAGAGATGTTCCCTGATGACGCTGCAGCATCGCACCGGGGATAACTGTGTTAGCTGGTTACGAGCAACGTCTTTATGGTCCCATTCCCAGACCGACCCCCAGTACCTCGTCTTTAAATAGGAGCTCGGGCTCAGAGCTAAAAATAGGCCACATTTCACCAGCAGCCACCCTCTGTTGAGCTGTCAGCACACTTTCTCCCTCTTCTTCACAGCGAGGCAGACGCAGGCCTCCTTCATGTGTTTTTCGAGGGAGACAGGCAGTGTGTGATCACTCCAGCTTTAACCCATCTCTTCCAACACACACGGCAGGCTCAACCTCTCCTGACTCGCTGGCCTCACAGGGAGGCTGCTGTGAACTCGCACACCAATTTGAGAGAAAGAATCATTCCCGCTGTGCCGACCCTGTTTCTCTTCCACACAGAAATGAGGGGCAGGATGTCCTGACGTGTGAGCGATGGGTGATGGAAGGAGTAATTTGGGTTGGTACAATACAGGCTGTGCAAGATCTGGGAGCTTGTTTGTCAGTGAGATAGTCTTGCAGAGATTGTTAAATTTCAAAATGCTGTTGCTGTTGTTTTTCTATCACCTGAATATATCCATAATGTATGACATATTTAATTTAGGGAATGTGGCTCTCTTTGCTATTTTCCTTTCATTTGGGCTGTTGCAATACAGGCTCACCATGACACTTCAA
Organism: Cottoperca gobio; assembly: GCF_900634415.1. NCBI lineage: Eukaryota > Metazoa > Chordata > Actinopteri > Perciformes > Bovichtidae > Cottoperca > Cottoperca gobio. The sequence continues at coordinate 27,300,415 of NC_041357.1, forward strand.
AATGAGTATTGACAAAAAAAATGCCAATTCCGCTCAATGAAACAGAAGAATCCTCTTAATTCCCCAAAGCTCTAAAGGCACTGATAATAATGACAGAGGTCAGGGCACTTATATTGGCTTTGCACTAGTCAAAGGTCAGGGTCTTAATATCCTTATATCTGCTTTTGGAATGAGGCGTCTCGATCTCAGCCATCGCCACCGGCTCTTTAAGAAAAGACAGTCTGCATTAAAAATCTTTAATTGAGCTTAAAAGGCTGTAAATGGCATCAACAGCTCCAATGAACTCACTGACGGTGAAACTGCAGAATAATAATGAGGCATCAAACAATGGATGGCTTATCAAGACTATGGTACGTGATGACTTGAAGAGATGGTTAAATTGTAAGGAAGGTACAAAATACAATAAAAGTGAAATAAATGTGTCCAGTTAGCTTAGCTTTCATCAGAAACCTTTCTCACTTCATCACAATACTGCTTCCATGGCACGAGTTCTAACCAATCACAGGGTCACAGTGGGGCAATAGCAGCGCGTAGCACTGCCTCTATTTCAACAGGTCTTGCACATTTACACTATGTTTCAATGCATTTCAAATGGCAGTACAGCTTGATCTGCTGTGCTGAACAACATGACGTGGGAGAGCACACACAGCGGGGGTAACTGTTTCAGTTCAATGTGAAAGTGGCGAGTCAGGAAACAACAACATTTCAACAATTCTCCAGGGGAAGTCATGTAAATAGGATTATTTTGGGGGAATTGTGAGTTTATGGAGGGCTCGAACTGAGTAATGCAGCCTAAACTAGACAAGTGTAACTTTATACATTTTCTTCAGTAGAACAAACTGAAGGCTAACAATGTTTTAATTGTAACAATTGTTGCTGTGCTGCACAGTTCAACTGCACATATTGTTATATCACTTTCACAAGAAAACAATGCAGATGGAAAAAATTGGTTAAAGTATGAGGACGTGTTGATGTCCTGCCACCGGAAAAGGCACCAATTTCGGAGACGCTCCTGCGAGTCTTATTAGAAGTTAGGAACAAACAACTTAATGTCGTACGGGTTGTACGGTGTGTGCACTCACTGCCTTCTTCTGAGTGACTTGACATTTATTGTACAAGCAGCACTTTTTTGTGTGTTTAGCTCAGTGCTCACCAAAGTTTCTACCCAGAAGACGTCACAATGATCTGTGTCTCCATTAGTTAGCTCCGTCTGACTCACAAGATATTACAATATATATAGTTGATAGCTAAAAGTTGATTAGCATGTCCCTAAAATTGAGAAGTATTAACTGTTCCGTGCAAAATACTTTGCAAATATGTTTGTAATTTATTCTGTTTAATGGAACTTTGGAGCACGAAAGAAGTTAATGTTCACACTGGATATCACTCGTCTAAAAAGAAAAGAGAAAAGGTTACAGCCAAAGAGACGCAACAGTAGACGAAGCTCACACTATTGTTATGTTTCTGAGAGAACATTTTTCTTTGTGGTAAAGCATTTCTTCCTGTTTGCTTTGTGAGCAGTGGTATTCACAAAAACATGCTCAATCACGGTCAAAGGTTGACTGCACGGTTATCAATCTAGCCAAAGATAGATGGACTGAAAAGCAATGCACACAAAACACACATGCACTCTGAAACTTACACACAGACCTTTACTGGAAAATGTAAGCAAGTTCCTCTCTTCCACTCTGTTGGCTTTCCATCCCTCTGATGACTTTTATTCATCATAACAGAATGAAAAGTATAGATTTGCCTCTGGAGATTAGAGCAAAGACAAAAAATGAATGTATAGACATAAAGGAAATAGAGCATGAAGAAGGGGGAAATATGGAGAGAGAAAAAAGTGAGTGAAAGAGAGAGAAGGACAGAAATATGGAGAGATGAGGAGAAAGAGAGATGGTCTCTCTAAGTGCAGCAGCACACAGGCACAGAGCTGTGAGTTCCCAGGCAAGACAGCATGAGCTGCCTATTTGTCAGCATTGATCAACCCATTAAGGGGCTGTGGTGGGAAGCATATTGGTTTTGGAGGCCAAAGGGGCAGAGAGAGACAAAGATAAAGCAAGACGGGGGGGTGTTGAACTCCTTTCAGCCTCGGCAGCCACAAGTCTATAGGATGAAAAACCCTGTAGCTCTCCGCTCCGATGTATGCAGTTCATTTTGCGGCGCCCAACGGGAAGGTAGTAGATGTCATTTGTCTTACAGCATCTCTGGAGGCGCCACTCTATGTGTTATCTTAGCTTTCCGCCGCTGCAATGCTAATACGGAACTAGCTAGCTTCTCAGACGGACCGAATGTCACTTGTCCTCTTCCTTAATGTGTGTGTATGTAAGTGTATAGGCAAAGGGTGGGTGGTGTTGTGGGGGTGGGTGTGGGTCCTGGCCCTAGGGGAAAGCAGGCTGCCTCTTCGCCCAGCCTCTGATGAATTCATATAATTAACTCTGCCTTGATCTGTTGGCTAATCCTGCACTCAGTAATAAGGGATTAAAATGTCACCTAAGCCACCTGCTGTTATTGAGCCCCTAGACTTTTTGTGCCTCTGTGTGTGTGTGTGTATGTGTGTGTGTGTGTGTGTGTGTGTGTGTGTGTGTGTGTATGTGTGTGTCTGTGTGACAGTGAGAGAGAGAGAGTGGAAGAGAGAGATGGGATGAAAGTAAAGTGAACTTCAATATTTCTGTGCAATAAGCGCATGTGTGCTAGAAACATTTCCTCTGTTTGCAAAAGAAAGTGTGTGAAGAGAACACTATAAAGTAGCTCAAAGAAGCACACCTCTTAACTCCAGCCATTTGCATGTGAGCACTACTCACATCTCAAATAGTTTGGCATCAAGTTGAACTCCGTCATTTGGCAGGAAGCTGGAGCAGACGTTGCAACAGACTTGCTCTGAAAACTCATTGTCACAGTCACTAAAAAAGGACATGAAAGTGGGACATGCTGTAAGGTGGGAGTTGAGAAATCTTTTTTTCCTCCCCTCTCACTATGACCTCCTTGGACCAAGTGAAAGAAAAAAAGAAGAAAGAAAGGAGTGCCAATTGCTTGGCTAACAGCCCACAGCCCGACGGCCAGCTTGCCTCGCCTGCCTGCCGGCCACCTCCGCTCGGTTGCCTAGCAACCCCAAGTGTACTTTTGGGTTGTCTAATGACTCTTGTTGCTGCAGTGGCTCAGGGGCTCCTAATGAAGCCTCCTGACCAATCGCTGCCGTTTAAGACCTGGAAGCTGACTGATCACTGGACAGGGATCTTGGGACTTCAGGCTACTCTAAACCTCTTATGTGAGACACATTCTGCCCCCAACCTGTCAAGACACACTCTCACACACTATGTACGCAGAACAAACCTTAACTAACTGCTCACAATGACCTTAATTCTCTCCACCGCATACTCACATACATCAATGCTTCACCCGACCTGAACTTTACCTCGGACTCACATGTAAACATATTCAAGGCCCTGGATCCAAACTGTAAACACAAACCAACAGGACTCTATATCTACTCTATTCTCTCAGTGAGTCAGCCCTCTGGACTCCTTCCCCCTTGAGAACATAAGGGAATTCAGTGACAGTACAGTTACAGTATCGCTTTTGCTTGTTAGTGCCAATAAAGTCAAACAATATCAACGTGTTGTGTGTGTGTGTGTGTGTGTGTGTGTGTGTGTGTGTGTGTGTGTGTGTGTGTGTGTGTGTGTGTGTGTGTGTGTGTTGTGCGTGCCGGTCCATCTGTATGGGTGTGACCGTCTGTGAGTGAGTCTGTGTTTGTGTGTGAGTGCAGCTTCGTTCGGTTGTCTTTGTAATGTGTCTGTCATCTCGCTCAGCTTTGTTCCAGTGTCACAGCATTTTGCTGGGTGAGTACATTACGTCCCCAGGGTGTCACCATGTATATGCATGTCTATATACATCTAAAGTCTTAGGTCTATATTTGGCCGTGGTCAACTGCTGTCAAGTGCTGCGTTGCATGAGGGCCCAACAGCCACTGTGCTGCCCGAGCTGACAGATCTGAGGGGGCTATTAACTGGCATGCACACGTTGGACCTGTCCGCATGGCCTAGTTAGAAAAGTGGGCCCACTGCTGACTGAAGACACAGAAACACCATGCCAAAAATAAAACACAATGCCAAATATGAAATGTGTGGGTAGCCTCAATAAGCAAGGGTCTTGGAGGGTGGCTCTTAACACCTACCCTTTCACAGAGGAAAGAGGGGATATTATTCCTGTTTTCTCTTTTCATATTCAAACTCCAGGGAGTGAGAAAAAAATTAAACCACAGACAAGGGAGCAAAGAGAGCCAGGGGAGTATTTATTCACGCCATGCAGTTTTTAAAAGGGCTTTTTTATGTTAGCTTGGCGACGTTTCGCTTTCACCTCACTATAAAATGGTTCTTCAAAGGTTGTTTATCGATTCCCTACTGTTAACCTTTCACAAGCTGTTTCACAGCTACGCTGTTCGGTGGCTCTCAATAGCTTCCAGGAGTAGCAGGCAGGGGCAGGGTGCGGTTGGCTGTCCAGACCACTGGCACATTGGCCGTGAGTCGCAACAGGGCTTCTGGGTAGAGAGGAACAAGAGGAGGAAGGCTTGGAGGCAGAGAAAGAGGGATTGCTGAGGGTCAGGGATGAGCAGGATATAGCTGGTGACTGGGAGTCTGGAGCCAGGAAGAGCAAGGGCCAGCCTGAAAGGACCTCTCCCTATAGGGCTGGGAGTGGCTGATGTAATGGTATTAATCTCCAAGTGCCATCTGACACCCAGTGTGGCTCCGTCATTGAAAAGTGCTAATTCTGCTGAACTGTGAGGGGAATTCAGGCATCTCTAGAGGCAGTGCCCTGGATTAATTAAACACGTTGGCATGAAGCACTGCACAGATTTATCTCTTTTACGGCATCGTCACCGTTTAATTTTTGCGTTCAGCTCACAGAGCAGCACAACCTCAGTACATTAACGGCAGGAACACTGCCACATTTCACTTGTTTTCTTTCCACTTCACACGTTCTAGCCGTCGCTCCTATCGTTTCGTGCTAACCTGGGATTTCCCTTCTCTCTCTCTGTCTCTCTCTTTCTCCAGATGAACCGGCCCATCCAGGTGAAGCCAGCCGACAGCGAAGGACGTGGAGGTAATTAACCTTCTCCGTCTCCGTTGCTCACCCCCCTTAAAACACACACACACACACACACACACACGCAAACACACAAATACACTGGAACAGCGCACACAAAATCCTTAATATTCTGCTCTCACTTGAGACACACTGGGAGTTCGTAGAGTAGCCCGTAATATAGGTCACTTGCTTCTATTGACTTCCCATCTGTGCCAGCAGAGGGGAAGTCTCAGGTTCACAGTCACTGGGAGCGGTTCAAAGACGAGACAGAGAGACACGAAGAGAAAGAGAGAGAAATAAAAGAGAGAGGAATGGGGAGTGGATGATCTCTATCCCATGAAGACCATAGAGATGGCATTGGAATACACCCCAAACATACACAAAGAAGCACAAACAGACACATCCCAGCGCTCCTACTTGGAGAAACACTATCCAGTTGCCTGAATGTATTAATTTATTAGCCATCGAATGAAGGGAAGACGCAGCATAAGTCTCTCAAAAAGAGACGTATCATTGTTCAAGGGGTTTGGAACATCTTTGTGGTAAAGAGCACAACTTATTGTTTGTTATATACAGTCCCACATTCACTTCTTTAAACTCAACACACAGTACAGTATCCACTATAAATATGCCTACGGTACTCCCATCTACCCGTTTGCCTCATTAATAGTACTGTCACATGATTACACTAGATCATATACCGATAGTACAGTGTTATTGTTGAACCATCTAAAGCCGAGGTTTTCAAAGTGTGAGGCGGGCCTCCCTACGGGTGGCTCCAAACTGTCTCATGGGAGCCTCTGTGAAAGGAAATGAAAAAAATATTACACTGGTTATCAAAAGATCACATAGAATGGCCTAGATGTGTGTGATTTGGTGAAAGAGATAGTTTATAAATACAATAGTTTGGGGGAATCTTCCATTTCTTCCCACTCAGAAAGTCAGAAACTAATAAATGCCTAAGGACTTATGCATTTGGTGTAGTTTGAAATGATGTCAAAGAGCACATTTTGAAGTGTCTATGGGTTCAAACACCATAATCATGATCCCATAGGCATCCCGGTATTGAGCAAAACTAAGTAAGTAAACTAAGTGAGGGTGAGGGGTGCCGTTTTTCAAGCTTTGTCTGATGGGAGGCCCTTAGTCTCTTTGAAAACCCCTGATCTAAATTCAGATTCAGTGTCATTCAACGAGTGATGTGAGAATTCCAGTTGAACTCAATTGGCAAACTGTATATGCAGGTTAAATTAGATCAATTGTTTTTAAAAGAATGATCTTCTTTGAAAAGTAAACCTGCACAAGCAAGCATCATAACAATTACATGTCCATTTGTGCTTTGACATTGCACAGCCTCCTCCCTCCATCTTGAGTCTGACTGACCTGGTGATTGACTAGATCATTCTGAAGCCATTTGTGACTAACATCACTGAGGTTAATGCAGATTAAGCCTGTTAAAGATTTACATGGGTGGAATTGGATCTAATTGGACTGGTCTGTGTCTGCCTTGTGCTTGCATTTCAGAGTGGTGATTTAGACTGCCTAGGTCAGATTAGACTGAGCCACTTCGCTGATTTATGTGGTCAAGTGTGAATCAGATGGCCCATTTCTATTGCCACACACACACACCCCCGAGTAGATCTTATTTTTGTCATGGCGGTACTTTAATTAATGGCCATCTAAAAACAGGCAACGTCTGACCGACAAGGCCTGGGCGAGAGCCAATCGGCATTCTCACCAAGATAAATTGGATCTCTGGACTTAAGAGGGGAGGATGGATGGGTCCCAATATCAATTACTAGCCTTTTTTCAGCAGGAAGAGAAGGGAGATGAACAGGCAGTGTGAATGAAATACAGAGAGCTCTTAGGCTGGCAGAGCCACTGCTAGTCTGTCAGATGAACTTTCTATATGGGAAGACAGGATAGGACACAGCACAGAATGAAATAAGACCAAGGAGACAGGTCCCAACAGAGATATTGAGCGTTAATGGCAACAGGAAGTCAGCACAGGGCAGGGAAGTAAACCACAGTCGTGGCTTACAATGAAATGAGATTTACTATGAAGGCCTGTGGTTAAAGGAAAATAGACAGCCCAGCTTGGACTGACTAAAGGAGAGACAGTAGCAAAAGATTCATCTGCTGAAGGCTGTGGAGCATTCAGGTACACCAATCCCAGTGGGTCCTTTAGATTGTCAAACCCAGGGCTGCACCGGGACATTTGTACCTCTAGAATAGAGTCACATTTATCACCACCAAGACATCAGCAATTATCTGTCATGGGAACTTGTGTAGGGGTCTCGATTACGTGCCTGTGCAGGCATTAGGCCCCATTACTCCATTTGAAGAGTCCAGTAGCCCCTCTTTTGTTCACGGTCTCCCTGAGAGACATCCTCTCTCTGGGGATATGGGAGTGTCAGGAGGAGAAATAAAACCAGAGCTCAGAAAATGACTAGGGGTGGCCCGGCGCCGCACAATCCTGCCACTCGGCTGCCATTGTGGATCACAGAGCTGATTCTCTGGCTGTCTATTACAATGACTCATGTCTTATTTTATTTCTTCTGTGGATTATCAAGAAAGAATGGAGCATGGGAGGCGAGCTTCACAGCCTTTAAATCTATTTCTGTTCCTCGTGTCAGCCGACCTCTTCCCCACTAAGTCCACATTTATCTGATGCTCTTAACAGCATGTTTTCTTCCCAGTTCTATCAAACCATGATTTTAACTCAGAGATACTGACACGCAATCGAGGCATGGGTCTTCTGCTCGTTCTGTGGTCAGTGCAGGAACAGACACGCAACTATGTCGCAATTTGGAACCCAAGCAATTTGCTTCAATCCAAAAGGGGCATAAATGAGCAGAAGTATCTCCTGCTCTATCTCTCTATTGCTTCCTTTCGTTCTCTTCCTCTCTCGCCCTCTCGCCTTCTCATTGGTACTGCGGTGCAAAGGGAGAGATGAAGCGAGTGATAGTAAGAGAGGTGGGGATTCAGGACAAGGCCCATGGAGGAATGCGAGAGAGTGAGAGATGGAAGACAAAAAGAGCGAAAGGGGAAGAGACGACAGGATGAGAAAGTTAACGGAGGGTGATGGAGGCAGCTGAGTGAATCTCAGCAGTAAATCATCTCAGAGCCGCCCCATCCCTATCTCCTCCACGCCTCGCCAGGAATCTTTTTCCCCCTGACCTTGTCTGCCGCTGTGTCTGTGAAGAAACGATGGTGCCAGATTATCTATGATTGGAGATGGCCATTATCTAAACACAATCTTGGAGCCAGGTCCCACTCCTCTAGCCACTGCTGTGCGACTGGAGACCACGCTGATGAGAAGAGAGATGATGGGTCAGCCAGCAACACCCTCTCCTTTTATTAACTCTGATAAGATGGTTTCAACACTCTCCTGAAATGCCCAGCAACCTCCATCAACATCGACTTTTTCGCAAAGTGCCACTCTCAGAGCATTTGTCTACACACAGTCTCTATCTTTACCCTACTTGTTTATTAGCTGCCCATACTTTAGTTTTATTGGATACTTATACAGTGCCAGGAGCATTGCTATCCCTGCATGTGACACTCAGCAGCCCTGTGTGAGCCTTTTTAATATCTTATCCTTGCCTTTTGTCTGTCTGGCTGAGGGGAGCCTTTGTGAATGGGTCGTGTTTGTCCTTGCCAACCTGCTGCTCTTCAGAAGGTTGACCCCAGTCGGGGCAGTGAAGAGATTGACAGGACCTTAAGATGTAGCGCAGTGTGCTGTCATGCCCCACCCCAGCAGGTAGGGAAGAGTGAGGGCTGCTGGATTGCTCAGTCTATCTAGCAGGCCACATGGGAGGGGCTGTCTGGAGGCACCTCACGCCCACAGAAGAGCACGCTCCACTTTACATGCAAATGAAGCCCAAAAGATCCCTCTGTGCCTCTGGACACGATCGTGCAAAACTCTAAAAAGTCAAGAAGAACCCTGGCAGTGGTTGATAGTATGTGTGTGCTGAGCAATACACACTAGTATGGGGACACATGGGGACAGGCAATATCAACCAGAGATTTCCAACAGAGACCATTTCAGGGTATTCATTCAGGGTTTTATGGCATTAATTTAAAATACTTTTCTTGTTTGAAGAGTGCCTTGATTGGATCAGGTTATTGGGGATGATGTTTCAAATGTAGAAAGAGGAGTACTTGGCCAGACGTCGCAACACGCACGTTTACACAAGTTCTTTCGATTGTTCTGTGCTGGTTTTTGATCTGCATGAATACCAGAAGGTTTAAAGCTCCCCTCCCACTCCCCTGGGTAAATGGATATGACAGCTCTAGTGGTATAAGTAATGCATTTACAAACACAAAGCCTGTATCCTCTCATCGTGCCTGATACACTGACAATTTGAATGTTTGCTCTCCTCTGATTATTCCATTTACCACCTCACTATACCGGATAATCCACTTGCATACATCAGATTGGGACCAGCAGCAGAAAGGTTTAGTGTGTGGTTGCACATCATTTTCACTGGGATGGGGTCTAATTACTTCTGTTTGCTGGGAAGGAACTAAACATGACTGAGAAGTAGAATTGGGCTCATAAGTAGTTAAAGATGTTGCGAGGAGGCAAAAGGAATTCTTAGTTGAGAAATGCATGAAGGTCATTTTGCAATTACCACTTAATAGAATTTAACTGTTTTGAACACGATTGAACATTGAATTCTTACATCATAGTGATTTGGAATACAACGCTGTACTGTAGCTGTTCTGCGACAGGAGAACAACGATATAAACAGTCTCACCCTGGAACATGGTTGAGTGGGTGCATAACTAGGATATTATTTAAAAGCTGTACTTAAATCTCCATCCAGCATTATTATAATTATTATTATTATTTTGCATACAGCGGATTTATGCCATAAAAAGATGATACGTTATGATAAAATATGTGATCTGGCAAGTTTCATGATAAAACGCATGTTGCCCTTTAAATATAAAAATGTATTGATCCCTATAGCAGGACATTTAATTTGTGGATGAGCAGCAATGCCTTCTGTGTACTTTTATTGTACTTGATAAAGTACTATTTACTCCACTTAATTGTTTTCCATTAATTTATTTTACTAACCTTTTTTTTCTTTATTAATAACCAACCTACAAAATATTTAATTTAATTAATGATTAAATATTGTTGACCGCCAGTGATTTCTTGTCCAACAAATAATTAATCAATTGATTTATTTTTTCTGGCCCTATTTATTTTACAAGAAAGATAATGATAAACCATTAATGTAGCAACACAAGTGGCATGCAGGTAAAGATAAATGAGGCTTGTAGGAGGTGAATTATCCCCTGAAGTTATTTGGGGAAGGGAAATTAAGTGTTAAGGATGTGAAGGTCTCATGGCCAGAGCCTCATAGTCTCTCTTAACTCCAGATTTAAAGAGTTAAAACAATGTTAGATAACGAAAGAGTCTCTTTGACGACATCACATGTCTTCTAAAAGTGGCTATTCTAGGATTTGTTGTTCTCTTAATGATGTGCAAATGTAAAATGCTCATTATCTAAAAAAGCAAATGGCACCTTTTGATTCACAACAGACTGCTGCCTTTACACAACTAGGACATACAGAAGACGATAAAAAATAAAGTCTAACTCAGTATTAAGAATTCGTTCCCAAAAATGTCGAACACCCGGTCTGCACGCCTACACGTGCGTGCGTGTCTGGTGGCGGACCTCCCAGGCAGCAGCGCACCAGCATCAGGCTTTCTAATGAGACCATAAGAAGCACAACTTCTCTGTTGTGCTGCCTGGAACATTACTCTGCATTTGAAATGCACCCAGCGGCCTAGCAGGCATCTTTTATCGTTGGATGCAGCTGTCCATGCTTTCTGAACACTTACTACAAGCAAGCTTCTCTGACTGCAGCCAGTGGGCAATAAGTGATAGAATCATGAAGAAGAAAAAGAAAAAAAAAAGAAATATTTACCAGGACAGGAGAGTAATTCTTGAAAGAGAATATTCCCATTATTGCCAAACAAAAGCAGAAACTTTTGAAAAGAAAACAGTAAATAACTGAATCTCTGCCTGGAGAGAGAAAGAGTAGGGTGAGGCATGGCAACAAAGGGTAAAGAGAAAGCTTCAGAGAGGGCAATAGAAAGACAAAAGGAGATGAGAAGAAAGGAAAAGCACAATCTATATGCATATACTGCAGCCTACAACACAAGTATCACTTTATTCCAGGGAGAGAAGCATCAATCTTGACAGCATATGGCGTCTGTGCAAAATCCATTAATTTTTAATATACCGGGCGCTGAAATGAAAAGGTTTCCTGAGACAAGCAATTGTCAGATGTCAGTAGTGTTTTGATAACTTTTTTGATCTCCTTTTTTTTTATGTGCATTCATAAAACGGAGCTGTCCACATGCCACCTCAGTTTGGACATGGCTGGAGACTGACATGGAACCATTTTCCACACAATTGCTCCCACCTTTAGTCAGGAGATGAGGAAACCAAAAAAAGACATGTGTAGATTACTTTATTTGAGAAAGGGAAGTGAGTGTGCACTGGCAAAGGCCTGCAAATAATGTGTGATGTCTTTACACACACGCATAAAGACATTAATGTACTCTACACATACTGTATAGTGCGCACTATACAGTATGTGTAGAGTACATTAATACACACACAAACCCATTTAATGTTTCCTTCTATCTGCTAACTATCATAACTTCCACACACACATTTTATTATTTTAAAGTAGTGGCAAGGTTTGAAAGTGCAGATTACAAAGGTCTCTTCAGAGGAGAGCAGAGAAGTGCTGTAGAGCTCAAATGTTCTCCAGCTGTGTGGCTCAGCTCTGTTCGAGGGATAAGATGAGCCCCGCTAAATGAGAGATAAGTACCAAGAGGTCAACCAGTCAGCTCAATGAGTTCTGTCATACTTCTGTATCCTTGACAGTTCCATATGAAGGTCCTCACCCCTCTTTATGCAAATACATGACTGCACTTGAGAAAAGTACAGTCATCTATTTCAAGTATTTTTTTCTTCTCCTCTCCCTACTTGAATGGATAACTCTTTGGAGTCATGGAGTCACCGTGCAGAGGGTGCATTACGAGATATTTATTCATAAAATGCCAATTTAAAGCTTGCAAGTGGCCATAGGAGATGAGTGAGGACATGCACATTCCAATAAGAGCTGCTTTGAAGACAGATGCAAAGTGGACTAATTAATAGCAATCTATACTCTGGCCAGGGCATACAGTGGGGCTGACTGAGACACTCTTAGGTCAGGCAATGAAAAGATAGCAGCTCCAAATTCATTTTCTCACCGTTGCTCTCCCAAAGGAAGGCTCCCAAGTACACTCACACTTCCTTTAATGCCTTCACTGGGGTGTAATTTATTTTTGCGTTTGCCAGCACATTTAGAAAGTTCATTACTTCGCTCATGGCTTGTTAATTAGCCTTGTAAAACCGCCATTAGATCTCCTCGGGCCACGACCGAGATGAGACTTTTGTCCCAAAACATTAACACACTGCAGGAGGCCTGTAAAACTGCACTCTGTCCATTTAAGTTGCAACGGTGACACCTCGGTGAAAATCTGAAAGATGGAGGGACAATCAAGGCAAAGTGTGTGCTCTGGACGGGCTGTTGCCTCATTTCATGTTTCACCTTTGCTGCCATGGATAGGGGTCAGGCTCATTTATCTCCAACACCTGTTCAAGGCTGACTTTACAGCTACGCAGGTCCTCTGCTGATGCCCGATATCCTGCTAGATGTCTGTCCTCCTGTCCGGTCTTGGCTAAATCTCAGTCGACAGTATAAGTGGCTGTCTCTTTGGCGATCTTCTCAGGGTTCTTGCTGACTTCCAACCCTGGAGCTCCAAAGGAGGAGAGACAGTAATGAGCGGTAGAACCAGGCTCAGCTGGCGAGTTTGAGAATTTCTGTTGCGCGAGGCGTGACCACAGGAACATGGACTGACACCACAGCTACAACACCAGCAGTAGAGACCAGGCAGCATGGCCTTATTGATTATGCAGGTGCTCATTTGTGTGGCCAAGCGGGGAGCAGGCACGTGTCTCATTTGAACTTTACAGGAATGGAACAGGATCCGATTTCCCCGCTGCAGAAAGGAAGCTCTGGTGCTTTATTTTTAGAACAGCTGCGTCTAATGGGGCCTGGCAGGTACAGGAGGCGTCACATCTGTCGAGGCCCAGGTGATGCTCTCGCCCGCCGCTCCTCGCCCGCTCCCTACCAGTCAAATGACTCGCACTGAAGATCAACAGTGTCATTTCCAATAAAGTCTTCTTCCTCTTCCTGCCACTTTCCATCAGTTCTGGCGATGGGTTCTTGCTAGTAGCCATTTCATTCCACAACACAGCAGAATAGGGGATGCATAATGGAATAGATGTAAAGAAGATGAATGCACTGTCTAATGCCAGGGCACCGGGAAGATTAATTAAAAGTATTCAGCTATCTGGCTGGCCAAAATCTAGTCGTATGGAGCCCACAGGTCTGAGTCAGAGTGCCCCCCTCTGGAGCTCAAGAAGCACCTCTGACATGCATTGGCGGTGAAGATATTGGTGTAGGTGGAGCTGCCCTTCAAACTTAATGAGGAGCAACACTGCAGATTCCGCTCCAATTGAGTATTGGAAATTGGAAGAAGTCAGTACTCAACCTCAGCCCAGATGATTCATCATGTAGACTGTACAAAAGGGACCTGCGTTCTCAATTCAATCATTTTCCTTGACCACTTACCGTTGAACTTCTCCTATTGATAGTTTACAAAACATGTCAGTTTGATAGTTGGAATCTAGCCCTGATATTTCCATAATTCATACCTAGCATTGCTTTTAAGTGCACTTGTTGTATAGAGTTGGTCGCCAATAAATGGCCATTAAGAAGAAGATCACTTGTTCTACTGTTGACATACAAAAAGATAACCTACTCATAATATGAGGAAGTAAGCCAGCTGATTAAACCACATATTCAACAGAAATATTAAGAAAAACAACTCCCTGTAATGCTTTGCCTTTCATTCTATTCAAGGCATGAGAACTAGACCTTGTAGCTTTCATGGTTATTATGTTCTGCAAACAGCCATCTCAATAACTTGGCTGTGGAAACAATAGTTTGTGGTGATGGATAAAACATCTCATCTACCCTTTAACTTGTATTCAGTCGTATAGAATTATGCAGTGTGTGCACAACATAGCAGGAAGACTAATGATTTCTCTGAAGTGAGATGCGAGCTTAATTTAAGTTTCTATTTGTTGGAGTTGGACAAATTTAGCGAACCTTTGGCTAACGATGATCTACGAAGAGTTCTACACTGAAGAGCTTCATGTGTTATTTCTTGGCGGGCCAACACTGGGCTATACACACAATCATGTTCATTTTTTAGTTCAACTTGACTAATTTTCCAAAGTATTAGTTTCCAGACTTTAGTTTTCCATGAGCTTTGATACTGAAGAAATGTGAGTTCCTGATATTTGTCTCCAGACAACATATTCTACACACTGTCAGCAGAAAGTGGAGCAGATGAAAAAGTGTAGTCTTGGATGAGACACAGGCATAGTTTTGTTACTTTTCCAGAAGTTTATCATCGCGTAGATTGTGCTGCAGCGTTTACTCTTGCTTATTATAATTCCGACTCCTTTGGTGATGAGAAAATGTAATACCATGTTCTTGTTCCATGTTCTCTTTCAACTCGGTGACTTAAGCATCCAGCCGATCTAACAATTTGTCTACCTGTGCAAAACATTCCCGCTCTTTTTCTACCTTTACCTGAAACCGACAGCGCTCAAAACATCTTGGGTATCAAACGTCACCGCAGCAGACTTGAATAGCTCGCGGGAAACAGGAATATATCATCCTCATACCAGGGTGGGATGGCACACCACACAACAGTAAGATCAACAACAATAACAACAACAACAGCAGAGTACGCTCAACACAGCAGACTGCTCATATAAGGGGAGGTGTGGGGGGTGGTTTGAGTTGCACAAGTTCCTCTCAGCTCAGCAGAATGGTGCCATCAGCTGTAGCATTTGTCTGTTCTCTCCTCTCTTCCACCCTCCCTCCTTCCTCCCCCTCCCTCTCTTCCTATCCAGAAGACAGGAAGCTGTTTGTGGGAATGCTCGGCAAGCAGCAGAGCGAGGACGACGTCCGGCGGCTGTTCGAGACCTTCGGCCAGATCGAGGAGTGCACCGTCCTGCGAGGGCCTGACGGGGCCAGTAAGGGTCAGAGCCCACACACCTCCCACTCTTTTTTTCCCTGTCTGTCCCTCTTGATCTCTCCGTCTGTCTGTACCTGCTCTGTCTCTCTTTCTCTTTCTGATCCTTACATTTTTAGAACCCCGCTTCGCCTGCTGTGCACTCATTGACATCGTCTGCGTTTCACTCTGCTCCCCTTTAGCGATTCTGTTTTTTCACAACCTCTTATGTGTCTCTCTCGCATTTCTTTCATCGCTCATTGTCACCGCGCTCCGACACCTCCTCCCTCCCACTTTCCTTTTCTCACTCCTCTCTGTATTTCCCTTCCCATTTTCGTTCTCACTTTTCCTCTCACCTTTTTTCTTTCCCTCCCAAACTTCTTCTAATGTTTTCTCTTCATGACAGGCAGCTCCTCTCACCCTGGGCTTGTGCTCAACAAATCCATCACACGACACCTCGTCTCTCAGCTCCCCCCTCTCCTCCGTCACCTCCTCCTCCTCCTGTTATCTGTAAAGCGAAGGGGTGTAATCATGTTTGTTTCCCACATTCCCGTCATCCCTCCCCAGAGACACCATTGGACGATCATGTCCTACTGTAAATAAAGCAGCCGGGCTCTGGATTTCGCTGCTGTCACTTTTGCGGCAGATTTGCCTGCATTCAGGAACAGCTTATGCATTCATGTCTGTGGCTTATGTGCTATTTAGTTAGTAGTGCGTGGTCGAATTCAAGATGGCTGTGAAATGTGCGATGATGGTGGGATTGTTCTGAGAGAGAGAGAGAGAGAGGGGCTCCCTGTCTCACAGCCACGTTTGAAGCGATAACGCCTGTGATATTGCTCAGATCCTATACCTTCCTTTCTGTCTGTTGACTGTGATTTATTCTCCTATATGAAGCGTCTGGATGTGTGAAAAGGATATGTGGGAAGGCAAGGGAGAGGAGTTGATAATGCGCATGCCTTCTGAGTGTATCAAAGAGAAAGGCTGGCTATACTGAACCACACGCCTATCTGTGTCTACATCTGTTCCTCTCACTGTTAATCCCGCGTCTATTGCTCTGCGTCCCCCCACCGGCCCACTGTTTCCTCTTTTGCTGTCTCTCCCTCCCCTCTCCGGCTCCCTCTCTTCCTGTCTGCTCAGATGCCTCAAGCTGATTGACAGCACATAGAATGAAATAAGGCCGGTGCTGCTGTGTCAAACAGGAGCTAGTTTTCTCCCTCATTCGCGCTTTCACTCCTTTCCACCCTCCTGCACCTCGCATCCATCTCTTTTTCTTTCTCCTCTCTTCACAAACCATACGTTTCCTGTGTTAGTATTTGTCTCTATTATCACTGGCTTGATCATTACCAATTCTGCAGGTTTTGAAATGGAAAAATGTAGGAAAATGTTAACTATGAATGCTAGCACCAGACAAAAGGTCTCATATATAGGTATCTGGTCCTATCACTCACTGTGCAACAGTCCCACGCAATCATTACGGGATGTTACGGCAAATTATTTTGCCAGCCGCCTCGCTTGGGATGAGGTTCCCGTAATTTGAATGAGACAGACCTTGAAATTGACAGTGCTATCTGTTCCATGATGGAGGCTTTGTCCCCTGTTGATGTAAATTTATGCTACTCAGAAGCTTTTCAGCACCCCTCTTCACCCAATAAAAAGGCCGAGAAGTTTAACATCCATCTCTCTATGGCGCTGCTCCTCAAAGTACTTTCAAAGTGCAACACTTGCTGCCAGAGTTGAATAGAGCCCTGAATTGTCAGGAAAAAATAGAGAGATGGCTTTTAGGTCTATAATTAAGTTGTGTTATAAATGTCACCCATCCAACGGGATGGAATTCATGCATACATATTATTACCCCGGGAATTCAAAAGGCAGTGCAGATCCTCTCAGTTGAAAGCAATACAATCTCTCTTTTTCCTCCCCCCCCCGCCCCTCAACTCATTCTGAGCCATCAAATTCAAAAACTTAAATGTGCACTATAATTTATGAGGCTGTAGTGCTTCCAACTCTTTTGAGATGTTTTGCTCTGTGTCTCTGGAAAAGCAAGGCTAGAGTCTTGATGTTCTGCTGGAGGAATTTGAGGACATTGTATGTTTGACATGACTTTGCCGTCGACGGTGGCGGTGCACGCCAAGCCCTGCAGTTTGGAGTGTCTTTCTGGTTGGGCTGAGCTGCTGGGGTCACTGGGATTCTGGCACAATATCTGATAGTCTTGTTAGGGAACCAACAGCAAGTCATCTTGCCTTAAAAAACAAAAAGGCTTTTGCAAGAACAAACTGCCCCTTATTATTTCAACTACAAAGGTTAAATGTGTTTGTTCCTTCAAAGACAGACTTGCAGTCAAATGGTACACAGTAGGCTGACGCATTTCAGTTGGACAAATGAAGACCTTTCCAGCCTCTACCCGGAGGGGCGTTCAAGTGAAGTAAAAGGGTGCTAGAGTGCTGTGACAGAATCAAAGGCTTCTGTTTGCCTCTGTAGATCTATACAGCTTTGAGGATATTTGACAGTACAGGAAACACATGGCCTTTACTACTTACCACGTTTCTCATTGAATGTGTAGCTAGAATGTGGACTTAAAGCCTCAGGTAAAGCGGGATATTGTCTTCCATTGATTGTGCACATACGGCATGTCCCTCAGTTCAATCTTTTTGATTTTGTCGGGAAATTATTAATTTCTTTGTCTGGGAAACAAAGCCGACTCCTGAGGAAGTGAAAGGGTCACGGCGAGACACAGAACATCCTCTGAGCCTACCTATCAGTGTTTGTAATTTAAATAAATCATTGTGACTCTTTTGGGAATGCAGAGTGGATACATGTATATGAACGTATGTAACCGTTTTTAAATAGGTATCAGCAGTTCTCATGAAACCAGGGATTGAACTCAGGAAAAGCCTGTCTAGTTCTAAGACACTGGTGCTACTCCATTGATGAAAAAAAGGGGGGAGGGGGGGGATTAATCCACACATTTGTTAATTAGGTATCTCTTGACTTAACACATGAGCTACCTGAAGGCAAGGATAAGAATAGGACATAACAGAATACCTTGTGCAGTCTGCGACGGCCATAAAGCTTAGAGAAATAGCTCCTGTTTAATTTAACGGCTTTTAGAAAATTACCACATTACAGTTCCACTGTATTTCACTTCTCTTTATGTTGTCATAGTTTAGTGCCCGTCCTTACCTACACACTGATACACTATTTAATCATATGGTAAGGATATGTAACCTTTCAAAAAAACATATTGCGCATTATTATTCTCCACTTGAATCATTTTTTAACATCATTAATGCAATGAGGCGGCAGAACACTGCTGCCAACACCCATTCCCTTGTCTTCCAGCCAACTTTTTATGTTGACTTTCCTCTTTGTGCATAACTACACAAACATATTTAAGATGATTTGAATGCCCCTTGAGCAAAGCCAACCCCCCTCCCCCTCCCCCCAGCCATCTGAAATGATATGCGAGCAAAGATTCGGTTAGATAGGCAGATTATAATACTATGCCTTTGTCATCATAATCTCTTTTATGAGTGACTGCACACAAATCACAATGTGTAAATATTAAACAGATTAATAATCACAAACAAGTCAGGATAGTAAACGCCTTGGCTCCATGCTCCGAAGTAGAGGGGGTGGAATTAGAAATGGGCGAGGGACAGGATGTTCCACGCAGCTAATGCCTTCACTACAATTAGACTGATTTATTCAGAGTTATGCGCTGAACACACAAATGGCAGAATATATTTACAAACCAGATAACATGAAAACAATGGTAATGAATTGTGTTTTTCCCCCATATTCAAGACCATCTCCCTGACGTTGTGCCCCTCCCTTTTATTTCTCTCGTTTTCTCTATACACAGGCTGCGCCTTTGTCAAGTTCTCCAGCCACGCAGAAGCGCAGGCCGCCATCAACAGCTTGCACGGTGGACAGACTATGCCGGTAAGTAACGATTGAGAAACTATTCTAATAACAGAATTCAGCGTCAAGTGTATTTCAGCGTAGTTGCAAACAAATGTTTTTGCATTTGATGTGGACAGTTATAGAAAGTTTTGCAGGGGATATGATGTCCTTTCGGATGTCTGTTACGCTAGATGTTTTCTCTTTGCTCCCCCTTTTATAAAATGTTTGAAGTAGACTGCGATAAAGTTTACAACAAACATTGGTAGACTTTTTATTCAGTGTTTTGCCGTGCAAAGAGACAGATTCCACATGCATTCTGGAGGGTGTATGCCTCTTATTAAAATTCAATAATGCCTTTGTCTTTTTTATATATTAATATATACACACGCACACACACACACACACACGCACACACACACACACACACACACACATCTATATACTGATGGCTATATGTACAGTTACCACAGTGACTATCTTTTCAAAGCACATCAACAATCCACAGTCTCACATACATTCGTGCTGTGTGTTATCACACACAAAAGATTGCACACAGTCAGCATCCGCCACCTTACAGCGCACAGCTGCATACTCTGTATCTGTCTTTTCACTCAATATCCATTTCCTTCTCCTGCTATTCAGAATACCTTTTCAGCACACAGATAGAGAGTGTTTACAATCGCAGTCTTATAAAGATATGATTACTGTGCACTGCACATGAGTCCTTGAACGTGTCCTCAGGAGACATTGTACTGTGTATATTATATTGATGTTATATAAATGTGGCGTGGAATAAGGGACGTAATAATGAAAGAACTGTGCATATATAGTTTAAGCATGGTCTAGTCAAATAAGGCAAATGTATAAAATAATCATAAAAGAAAGGTTAAACAATTTAAAGAATTGTGTAATGATTTAATGTGCAACGTACACACATTAGATCATAACATGATTCTTTAAAGGCTTTAAAATCTAGCTCTCAATTGATTTTAAGCAGACTGAGAATAAGCCCACAAGACCTCTGGATGCAACTTTGATAATATGCTATAAAATGTCTCTGATACAGTACGAGTGATAAAGCTGAGGAAAATTACCTTCTGAAAATGACAATCAGTGTAAAAGTGCAAAACAGGACTGTTGTGCAAGTGGGACGTGCACGAAAGAAGAACAAACTAAAGCATGGATAACCATTTTCTGATGAGTTATGGATTAAAATGTTTTTCTTTGCATGAAGAAACAGTCCTCTGTCAAAAGTTAATAGTTTGAACAGCTCTCTTAACCTGATCCTGAAAATTTAAATTAGTGTGAAATTAGTGGCTTTATATTGGCAGACAGTATGTCATCTACATGGTGAAGCAATTTCATTGAGGTAGTAGGCCAACAATGATAAATTCAGAATTGGTGTAATTAACATTTGACACTTGGCAAGACAGGACAGGCAGTATTAGAATTCTGTACACCTAGATATAAATGTGTGTCATCGGCATAACAGGGAAACTTTTTTCTTAGCTTTTGATATGTCCTGGTAGAATCACTGGTAGAGTGAATACAGAACATGTCCAAATAATTAAACTGGATTAAATACCCCAAATCTCAATTCTATTTCAAATAAAGAATGTTTTTTCTAAAACATAAAAAACATTTTTTAAAGAAGGAGTATAACCAGGGAAGAATCTGAGACCAACTGCATGTTTAAAAAACGAATTAAACCAATAGCAAGAGTGCCATAGTTAGTAGATAACATAGTGCAGTGCCTAGTCGGGATGTGCTCGTGCGAGTCTATTCACGTGTTTATGGTAGCAACGCTACATTCTACGCATCATGACTGTAAAAGCTCCCGTGAAAATATTATGGCCTACATCCTCGTTTCTATCACCGGTAACCGGCAGGTATGCTATTTTGTAAAAGAAAGCATACAGAGACGTCCCATGGTGGCCGCAGCCCCGCTGTTGTGTGGATTTTGATGGGGGTCCTATTTGCACTTTTTTACGGCTTAGCGCAGGCTCTAACCAAAGTCCAGCCGGACGGACCAGGTTTTCTCACCTTTTTACAGAACCACTGATCCAAATAACTTCACACACTGCACTCCCTCTGGTCCTCAGCAACACACACGGCAAGAATGAAGTAGATCAGTCCAAGGGTTTGCGAGATAATTGAAACTCAGACACACACACACACACACACACACACACACACACACACACACACACACACACACACATAGTATGATGACGGGCGGGTACAGGTATAGGGCTTCATATTAGTCATTGCCTCCTCCAGCAATATGGGAGAAATAACTTAACACCAGCTCATCACAGCTAAATCATTAACAGTGACAGTTTGGTCCCTGTCAGGGGATTATTATTTGTTAAAGAATATTAACGACTTAAAACACTTGAAAACACTCATCAAGGAAGGCAGTGACTAGAAAGGGAGGTTAACAAGTAAGTCAATAATATTGAAAAGCAGTTTAGAGTTAGGATGGCTCTTCAAAATGAGGTCAGATTAATAAACCACGTTTGTTTCCTTCAACTGCTTCCTGATGTTTCACCATTACGTCCTTCATAATATTGTAGACCACTTGCAGTTCATCAGCCTCTCATTAACTTTAGACCTTTCTACATATATTCTTCACAGCCTTGGTATTATCTACACAAGAGCAAAGTATTTATCTTGATATGTTGTGGAATAATGTTCAGCAGTAAATAATAGTTAAAGAGCTTATTCAGCTTAATTGTAAATCAGATTGCATAGAAATCACTTCATTTAATTTACTGAAAAATAACACAAATACAAGTGTTTGTTCTGACAACACATATTGACCATTGCACATGATCACACATGTTGACAAGCACTTTAATGAGAGGACAATACCTCATAAGCAATGCAAGAGAATGGTGCAATAATTACTCAGTGGACTGTGTTGCACTACATAATAGATGCTGATTTTAAATGTGCTTTTCATTGCTGTAAGGAATCTTGGAGAGTAGGTAGGTGTTGGATATGGAGTAGTTATGAGTTGGTGTTGATTTGTTTAGTTGAAGTGAGGCCACTAAACCTGTAACACTTGTCAAGCTGAAGTTAATTAGGAATTGGATATACTTCTGTCAGGCTTGAGCTACCAAAAAGGCTTAAGTAAAAGAAATGACGAATTACAAAGCATCGTCCTGCCTAGTACCGTATGTGTGTCTGTGTGTGTGTGTGTGTGTGTGTGTGTGTGTGTGTGTGTTGAGTACTGCACAGCTGGACACACACAAGAGCACACACTCTTTCTGGCAGACATCCACACCTTCACACACTTCACTGATGTTTCGTAATAAATATTTACGGATGCTTTCTGGCAGCTAGATAGTGTCCTGGAAGCCAGATGTAATTTACACATCTTTTTGATGCCGCCTCATTTTGCATTACATTGAAGTAGTGAGGGAGGAGAATAAGTGGTGGAGTCAGTTTAACTGTGTGTGCTTGTTATGCTCAGTAACCACCAAACTTTTTGTAGTAAACCACTAGGGTCAAAATTGCTGTTGGCCATGAGCCAAAGAGTAATCATGTTGCACACTGATCACGCACAATTATGACAGGCCTCTTACTGAAATGTGACTATAATCAAGATATTTACCTTGTACTCAAAATATCTTGTTGACTCAATCAACAGAATATGTTTACATCCAGAGGATTTACATAATTGGACTCCTCTGGAGTGCTTTCTTGTACGGATCAACATTTGGCTCGTGTGGACTACTTTTGCACACTCTGTGTATGCTTGTGTTGCTGTAGCCTCGGCACAGCTGCATTAGGTTGGGCCACCGAGCCACCTGAGGTCTGCTGCAGACGAACTGTCCAAGGCAACATATGGAGCCCCAAACAGACCCGGGGCGGATCAGGAGCAATCCAAAAGTTCATTAATAATCTATATTATCCATATCACTCTCCCTCTATCCCTGCACCTGTTATCCTCCTCTCACCAAATCCAACTTCCTCTCAGATTAATAGGCAAGGTGGCCATTAGTATCCAACTAAGGCTTTGGTACCGATGGGGGATGCAGTTAATTTGGATAATATCACTGCCACATGTCGTCAACAACAGACTAACAGGAGGCAGGATTCAGAGAGTGGGCTGCTCTGCTCACTGCCTGCTGCCAGCTGTGAGGTCTGGATGAACCTTGAACAAAGAGTTGTCTCTCACTCCCTCTCCCTCTTAATGTTCTCTCTCCAGCATCTGTGTTACCTGGCACACATACTCATGCCATAAATAACACCTGCACCAAAATACGCTGGCCCAAATTGAAAGGCTTTAATGAAGCTTAAGGGCAAGGGATGCCACCGGAGGGCATGCGCCGATAGATCAGGTCACAGTTTTAATTGATGTTTATTGCAGATTGCAGGTGCTTCCAAAATTAACTTAAAAAAGGTGATTGGGAACAGAACAGGCACTCTCACCGGTTCGTCTGTTGAATTACTGTATGGCTGCAGAGACACAGGTGGCAAAACTTCAAATGGCAGAGCCGGGGGCAGGAAGACAGCACCCAGCAAATTGCAGACATTGTCATGTTCGGTGTCACAGCGTGGCTGACAGGGCCTGTGGAGCTTGCCGGTGTTGGCAGCAATAAGAGCGCGCATGTGTGTGATACTATAGTTCCGGATTAATGAGAGATAAGACTAAGCCAGAGAGCATTGTCATTGTAACACACAATTCATCAAATGCCACATGAAACTACTGTAAAGTCTCAGCAGGCTTGTAGCCGACATACTACATGGAGTTCCTTGTTTTTCCCACTGCTCACATATTCGGGTGGAAACTGTTTTTTTTTTTTACAAAATGCAGTATCGAACCAAGAATGACAGTATTGTCCTTCTGTGTCTTTTGGCTCGATGCAGTGTGCTCGGCAGCAGCAGCTGTATGTGGCGGACAGCAAGGCCAGACCAAGACAGCATCATCCAGTGCTAATGAGAGACAGCCCTCCCATGAGGCTAGCAGAGATGTAGGAAGGTTTAGAGAGTTGAACACGAAGCCCGCGGGGGGGTCCATCCAATTACCAAACAAACTTGTTATGCTGTATTCAATTAATTTTTTACAGATTCTCAATTAACACTTTTAGAGTTTATAAGTCTGTAGAAAGACAATTTTTTGGAAGTTTTATTTGTCATTTAAAAGCAGCTGCTACATGTTTAATTAATAGGGAAGAAAGATTGTTATTAATCATTAGTATGCTTTTTTTAAATGACAGTTTTCCCTTCAATGAGTGCGGCGTAGTATTATATTGCTGTAAGCCTCTGCAGAGAATGGAAAATAAGTGTCTGTTTACCTGTTAGTACACACTTCACACCAGAGTCTTTGTATGACGGTAATGCAGAGATAAAAGCAGAATGCCATTTCACTGGTGTCGTTGAGTTCTAATCCCTCAATTACCGTTGTGCATTTTTCAAACTACACACTTCGCAGCCTATACAAAATCCAATATGGGAGATTTTCACAAGTCAAGTGTGTTGTTCAGGAAATTAGATTAGTTTTTGAACCTGTGACAAATTCCTTAGTTGTACCTGTCAAAAGTAAAGGCTCCCTGTTGGCCCTTATCAAATTCAGCAAATTCATTTTCTCTCCAGGTACGGGAGTCATGCCGGTGGAGGTTATTATTCTGTTTGTTTGTCAGCTTGTGATTTTATGCTACCAGTGGCTGCTTTGCATCCTGTGCCTGTTGTCTGCTGCCACCTGTTCCTTGCTTATCTCGCCACATATTACTCTTTTCTTTATGTGGATAGAGACTCTTGATCCGTGAGGGGGTTCTCACTCTGAAATCTGCTTTTTATGATGTGAGGATATGCAATTCTCATGTTCAGGGTTGAGGATGAGAGAAAGTGTGCACATTGCAGACTGGGTCTACCTCCCGCGCTGTTGTCTGCAGCAGAGAGTCTGCTGGGAGAAGCCGGACCAGGCCAGGCTCGCCTCATTTTGAGTCACGGTGCTAGCGAGCGCAGGCAGCCTCGGGCTTTTCACAGACCCGACGCTCACAATGCATTCTTCATGAGGTATTAAATGAATGTAAGAATACACACATACGCAAAGCAGAAAATGAATGTGATCTAAATGCCAGGCCCCCATGCTGTGGGCAGGCTTAAGCAACAACGCTGGAGGAGGATGTTTGCTCAGTGCCAGCCTCATTAAATCCAACAGCCCAGTCCCTTCGACTGGTCCACAAAGTTGAGAAAGAGCTGAAAAAGGTCAGGAGGTGGGATGAAATGAAATTAGAAAGGGGAAAAAGTGTGCCGGTAACGCTGCCACGTCGGGGTATTGATTTAGCTAATTGAAATGGCATCGAGGGAGAAACACCAGATGGGTCTCCTCTGGCCTGAGGTGGGGTGCTGGCTGGCTCTGATAGAATCCCATCTGAGACGCACTGTCCCTGGGGTCCATGCTGATGCCTTCCTTCCTTCCCCAGCCTCTTTCTCACGGTTATCTACAGCCAACACATTCTCTTGGTTGTGTTAATAAAAATGTTTTCAAGACACTTTCCACATGGGTTAGTCGAATAGCTTACTTGCAAAGCCTCTGAAACAAGAAAGTGTTTTGCATTTAGTTTTGTTGTCTATAAATACATAAATAAAATAGATACGAAAATAAACATTAGGTGAGGGATAAATACATGTATGACTAGATATTATGTTAAGTCTGTTGCAGCAGCCATGACTAACCAAACCACAAAGCATGTGACCGGCCTGGCAACCTGCCCTCCCCACAGCACTATCGCTTAGCTGTTCCCGTTTAAAATTTCATGAAGCACTTTTGAATATAGGACACACTTTTGTATGAATTACTATGGAATAGCGTGAAGTGAGGCTGCACAACAGTGAGACTGTGTTTGTTCAGAGGCTGAATACACACTCTCTTACTGTGCAGTAGCCACATTCAGCTTCACAGGGCATAGCATAAGTGTGTTTGTTTCTGCTCTGCTTTAGTGATGTGCCTCCTGTAAGGAGCAGTTGACCTGTACAGCAGCTTTGTCAATTTCTCATACGGAGAGTCACATACACTTGTGCACTTAACAGGTGCATGCAGCATCACTCAGCCTCGTCTTCCTCCGACACTGTGTTCCCTGCACTCACATTTTCAATTCTGACACCCAAAGTAAATATGGAAATCTGAATCAAAGCCTGAATTTGTACTGACCCTGTCAGGATGAGACATTTTGTTAGAAAATGAATCCAAGTTGTGATTATGGAGTCCTTTCCTCCCCATGTCTTTGCTTTTATGATCTTACTAATCATATCCTGACTGCCCCCTGGCTGCCTGTGTCCTTCTATCCTGGTGTTGCTCCGTGCTCTTTCCCAGCATGCATTGCCTGTAATTAAATAGGAGCCTGGTCCTCTTGACAGTGTCTGTGACTGCTTTCTCTGCCTGGCAGTCTCCTTACCCCCTCCCTCTTCTTTTTCTCTCTCTCTCTCTCTCTCTCTCTCTCTCTCTCTCTCTCTCTCTCTCTCTCTCTCTCTCTCTCTCTCTCTCTCTCTCTCTCTCTCTCTCTCTCTCTCTCTCTCAGACACACTCTCTCTCTCTCTCTCTCTCTCCTCTCTCTCTCTCTCTCTCTCAGACACTCTCTCTCTCTCCTGGATGTCATATGAGGAACTGACTCTGGTCTCTGTTCTCTGTCTTTCAAATGATTTAATTGGATGCAAACTCAGGAGCACGGACATCAATACGGAACTATATCTGCCATAAGGCAGAGCCATTAGTCAATACTTCACCCTCCACATGCCGAAGGCTTTTGTCAGACCTAATTACCCAGTACTGTATTCAGTGGAGCTTCCCCACTGGGGGACTGGGACTCCTGTGGGATCTGGTTAGGATCACAGTTCAGTCCCAGTGTATACAGTTGAGTTGGAAAGTCATAAAAGCAAATATCACTCACTATTCTCTTCCATTTAACACTGACAGCTAAATGACTGCAGTCGTGAGAGGTGCACATCCAGTTCCACTGGCTTCCTGGGTTTAGAGATATCTGGTCTTGAAGGCTTGTTGAGTACTCTGGACATCAGATGACAGAAATGAATGACACGCTCACCACTGTTTCTCCTTCGCGGTGATGAGAGCTCACACTCACGTTTTTAATAAAAGAAGGTCGATGCCCGGGTACAGATTAGCGCTACATCTTCTTAACATGGAGCCAGCCTTTTGTTGTAGGTCATTTCCCAAGGGAAACACACACTTTGTGAGAAAGCTATTTTCAACCACACAATAAAATATGCAAATGAACTGCATGAATTTGGAAACCTCGTTTCTAAATGGCCTATATTCGGGTTATGGTCAGACTGATTTGTGTTCAATGTGTTCACACTTCCAGTTAAAGCATAACTAGAGCAATACGTGTCAGGCATATGGAACAAAGTTAGTCTTGATGAGATCAGTGTTTTCACTTTGCCCAAAGCTCGTCTTCAACTTTAGGACAATCCACATAAGCTTTCCAAACGACTGCAGGAACAGAATTTGTGTTCTTGCCTTGTTGTCAACTTTCATTTTTTCCCACTGATTAACTATTTATTCAGTCTAAGGATGTTCGCGGACAGTTTTGGCCGACAAACACAAGCTCATTAGCTCGTTGGCCAGCTGAAGTGGCAGGTGCAATCTGCAGAACACTGATGATTGAAAGTAACCGTGGTAGTTGCAAAAGTTGATTGAGACTTTGACAGCCCCATTGACAAAGTAAATCTACATCCTGACAGCTTGATTATTATACGTCTATGAACGTCAGAAAACGACTAAATGACTACAAAATGTATATTTCACTAACCCTTTGAATATGTGTGCTTCTCCAGGGTGCCTCGTCCAGTCTGGTGGTCAAATTTGCAGACACCGATAAGGAGAGGACCCTGCGCCGGATGCACCAGATGGCGGGCCAGCTTGGCATCTTCAGTCCCATGACCATCCAGTTTGGGGCCTATGGCGCCTACTCTCATGCTGTAAGTCTCAGCCCGGCGGGGGAGGAGACGGTGAGCTTTAAAAACAAGAAAATGTTGTGATTTGAGGTTTGAATTCTCTGTTTCTCCCACTAGGCATGTGACACTGCCAGCGAACAGCTCCTTAAGTGATTCACACTATTAAATGGATGTTAAGAGTCCACATGTTCAGAGGCTTTACAGAAAATGCTGCACTGCTTTTTGTATTGTGTCTTTTTTATCCCTTCATTTGTCCAGGGAAGCTGCTTATCATGTACGCTCAGCACTTCACTGTTTTACTTTCCGACAGTTGTGAGAAACATTCCATATTCGTTTTTTCCAATCCCACATTTTCTGTGAATTTAAACTGCCAACCCAAGCTTGCCTCTTTGACATTTCATCTACTTACACATATGCCTTTACCCTCAAACAGAGGTGCACGTCATTACGAAGAAGCCAGACCCGCTCACCCCCTACCTTTTTCCCTGCCCCCCCCCACCCCATCCCCATTTCATATTCACACATGAAAGCCACAGTTTGAGTTAGGAGACTGTGAGCTCTTGCACTCACACTGTATCTAACATCTCATTCTGACAGGTGAGGATCGCCCACTCACTCAAAATCTCTCCACTAACTCTGCCACCGGAGTTAAACATATACTGTACCTATGGATATACATAGTCTCCAGCTTCCTAAACTCATCTCAGCACATAGCCTTTATGTTGTGTCAGTATAATAAGCACAAGGCCAGAGCGGTGTTACACTAGCTGGGAAACAACGCTGCAGGGCAACACAGACCACTCTGTTCAAGAACAAGGCTTGGGCCAAGCAAACAAAGATGTGAGAGTAAACATGCTCTGGTCCTGCGGCTATTTCACCCTCCTTTCCTTTTCTGTCCTTCCCTCCATCCCTCCCGCCATTCGCCTCTCTCCCCACTGCTCTTTAATCCTACAGCAG
Organism: Cottoperca gobio; assembly: GCF_900634415.1. NCBI lineage: Eukaryota > Metazoa > Chordata > Actinopteri > Perciformes > Bovichtidae > Cottoperca > Cottoperca gobio. The sequence goes on from NC_041357.1 coordinate 27,329,456, forward strand.
ATGATGCAACAGCAAGCAGCCCTGATGGCAGCAACACAAGGGTCCTACCTGAACCCCATGGCCGCCATCGCTGCAGCGCAAATGCAGCAAATGGCAGCTTTCAATGTCAACGGCCTGGTTGCTACCCCCCATGACACCGTCCTCAGGTATATAGTAGTGGGCACACACACGCACACACCAACTGACACGGGTGCAAGAGCAGAGGCACGTGCAAAAACACACACACTCTCTCCATTGCTCAATGCTGCCCTGGAACACTTTCATCATTAGTAAGAATTATAGAAGCGGTAGTAATGTATTCATTCAAGGCCTTCCTGCTTTTGGCCTCGTTACATTTTTTAAGATGTACGCTCCATTTGTTGGGCTGAAGGAGACAGTGCCAGTGTTGAATTAAAGGAAGTCTTACTGTACTGTGTATTGAATGGGGCACTTGAAAATGCATAGCATTCTTTGACACTCATTGGCAGCCACATTATAGTCTGTCTCTCTCTCTCTCTTCTCTCTCATTATCTCTCTCGCTCTCTGTCTGTCGCTCTCTCCTTCTGTGTCTCTGTGACAGTGTGTGTTTTCTGGGAATACAGCCAATCCGATGACTTTGGATGCAGAGACCTTGGCTTATACAATATAAGAGCAAAGATTTGTGTGAGATAATCCTGGACCCCAGTCTGAACTATCTTTGTGGCCCTTGTCACGAGGAGCTTTGATGGCTCGACACTAAGTAGGCAGGCGGCCTGAAGGCAGGGTCATTGCAAATGTATTAAATAAAGTGGCTTGATGCTGTACCTGGCATTTGTAATCCATAAGGCCTACATATACCAAGTAATGCCTATCAAACATAATCCTACATGACTTAAATGCCCTTCACCTGGATTAGAAACATAATAAAAACCCATCAGCACAAAAGGGCACTGACAAGGTGACAGACTTGGACTATCAGACATTATGGTTTTTTTCTCGTGAGCCAATTTTGTACCACTGCTTTTTAAACCTTCCAATTTGGAGTTATGTACCCCAAGTGAAAGAAAAAAGGCTATAATAATGAGAAAATATTCAGAGTTCTGAGTACCTTTACCTTTATTAGGTTCTATTACAGTGGTGGGTGAGTGCTTTTCCCCCATGTCCCACCCTCACACCTTAATCAGTGTGCTACCTTTACTGATTTTAATAACTGTTCAGGCTGAATTGCTACCCTATGAATTTTTTACCAAACTGTACCTTCATGGCGGGTCAAAAGGTGCACATTTGTGCTTATGAGGGCCCATTATGTGGCTGTTATACATACACATTTCAGTACAAAAATGTACTTCCCTCGTACCCCTATCTTTGAGTTGCTAGCATGCGAGGCGTGCTCCCTGCGGTTTCTGTAATGACTCTGTATCTATTTGCAGGCACCAGCACACCCCCGGGCATCTCTGGCTCAGCCGTGCCCAGCCTAGCCACCACGATCGGGGTCAATGGATTCAGTGCCCTCCCGCCTCAAAGCAACGGGCAGCCCAACTCTGAGCCCATCTACACCAATGGTATTCACCCCTACCCAGGTGAGCCAATCAAGTTCTACATAAAAGAAACATGAGATATATTTGTAACATCTTGAGTCCTCTGACCCTGACACTTACAATTAGCTTCTTGCACTTGTATGTGAATTATTCTACTGTTGAACTTGATCTGAATAAGGATATCGCCTATTGCTACGATGCAAGTTCAACATGTCAGCGGTGACACATCGAATGATATCACATGGTACAGTTTAAAAGTTGACACGAGTGCTTTTTTTACTTCACACTCTCTTTACATCTTTTTCTGATTTGAACTGAAGCGTTTAAGGCTTGAGGGTCAATCAACAGTGTCTTTGGCAGATTTCTGAACAGCCAGCCCTAGCATCATGATGAATCCATCAGTTCATCCATCAGTCCATTACGGTTAATTTGATGTGTCTCAGCCCGTCCTCGGCTTCTTAATGTTGTCTGGGACTGATTCCTGAAGAATTGACAGACACACACTCCCCGTTTCTGCATTATGCAGAGGCAGCTGCAATTGTAATGAAGAACAAAGTGGTTTGTTTGGCATGTTGTTAATATTTGATGCAAACATCTGGGGCAAACAGGCATTTTGAAGAACGGAGATATGACAACCCAAATTTCTCCCACTCCCTGTGTGATCTTACCCCCTGATGGTTCTCTACAGCTAAGCCAATTTATATCTCGCTCTTTAATAATATCTCTCTGTATGTTTCAACGTCTCTGCGTCTGTGTTGACCGTTCTCCAACCCCTCCTTGCCCCCCCCCCCCCCTTCTCTGTCTCTCGTTTTGTCTCTCTTGCAGCACAGAGTCCAACGGTGAACGACCCTCTCCAACAGGCTTATGCTGGCGTCCAACACTACGCAGGTGATTTGTCTCTCCTACCTTCTCTACTCTCTCCATCTGTCCCCTTCCCTCTCCCTCTCCCTCTCCCTCTCTGTTTGCTACATCAGTAGACACTATGACAAGTAGAGATAGCCGGACGACCAGCCAATTTCCTCCTGGATTAAGCTACTTTACATTAGGATTGCAAAAGGATTTTCAGTTGACTTGATTATACAGCCACACAAAAGAAAACTTAATTCCAAAAGTACACAGAGAGCGGATGATCTGAACCTGCCATAACCTCCTACATGAGAGATGACATAGACCTCTCACAACCGCTGCTTTCTGCCTGACATCAGCTCTCATTAACAAGGCGCAAAGTCTCCGTCTCGTTCTTTGTGTGTCTGCTTAGTTGAACTGCAATCCACTCTCCTCTTGCCATACTCTTTGTGTAGTGATCCACCATCCAAATGAGCCCAGGCTCCCAGTCATAATGCAATTTATTTATGCAATGTCTAGAGGACGCAAATGAACAATGGAATAATGATTTGAGTTTTGTTGTGTCAAATATGAAAATGGAGATGTGAAAAATTCCACTGTGGTTCTCCCTTTGCAACAGCAGCCTACCCTGCCGCCTATGCGCCAATCAGCCAAGCGTTCCCCCAGCAACCAACCATCATTCCCCAGCAACAGAGGGAAGGTAAGAGCGAGCAAGCGCGCCCACCCAAGATAAAAGGTGATAATTGCCATGTTCCATTCTAATGTAGCTGCGCTGCTTTGAATTAGCGAGGGAGGGAAAAAACTGGCTGGGGAAAATGTGAGAAAAAGGCTCCCCATTTAAAGAGAAGAACATTAGCAGTGAGATGGAAAGTTACTCTGTCATTATTCAAAAACTGCACTAATTCAAACTTGCAGCGTTGGACTGCTTAATCAGTCCATTACAATGTGTTTAAGTGGTTATAAATATTCATCAGATTAATTAGCTGCATGCATAATCATTTATTACCATTCGTAGTGTAGTGTTCATTCTTATGCCACAGCATCAGATGTAATAAAGCATAGGATATACTGTGATGGTAAATCACTCTCATTCGTCAGTCTCAATTATTCATCTATATGATTGTATGAGACAGCATAGAGTGGCATGAATATTCACTATAGGAACTCTGGAAGTGAGTGTCTCCAACAATGCCAAGAGAAAAAGTTAGAAAAATGTTTGCATTTTTTTCAGCGGTGTGAGTGCACGGCAGGGTCACAGTGCAGACGTGCATGAATAAAGTATAGATTTATCCTCACGTGTCAGCAGACTAGTCGCTTTACATGCAGGCATCATTTTAAACCATGTGTTAAGGACGTGTCATCTCTCACTGCTACTTTGAAACATGTTCACCATTAGCAAGAATTATAGAAGTCAGGGTTACACATACACACATTATATCTCTCTCTGTCTGTCTGTGTGTGTCTCTCTCTTACACACACACACACACACACACACACACGCGCACACGCACACACACACACACACACACACACACACACACACGCACACAGACACCTATTCTGGGTTGAGCCAGTGGCCTGTCTGAGCTCTGGGTTTTGGCTGCACTCCCAGCCTGTCTCAGTTCGCTGCCACAGTCTGCAGCTCTGCCATTTAACAAGAGACACCTCAACCTGAATACATGGGCACAGTCAAGCCTCAGCTTCAACCTCCCTCTGAAAGCTAACAATTGCAACAATACAATCTATCAGTCTGTGTCTGTGTCTGTGTCTGTGTCAACAAAGAAAATCCCTCCATAATCCAAAAATATTATTTTAACCAGACACATCTTCACTGTTCCCTTTAAACAAAAAAGTCCTTTTCCCTTTAGCACAGCGACAGTGTGTCAATACTCCACAGCAACACTACTGACTCTGCACATTTAAGTAATAAGTAATGCAGTGCTGCCAAATACTTGTGGATGAACAAAAAAAAAAGCCCCAACTTGCTCAGGCTCCATACTAACTTTATCAAATCTGTGCATATTCATTGTTTTCAGTGACTTGACTAGCACAGAGACCTGGAGGGCAAAGCACTGCTCCAACATGGTGGGAACTCCATAGAGCTAGAGCACAATCCTGTCAAGTCTTCATCTTTTACAAGTGTTTAGATCACCTCTCAAAAGAGGAAAAACAAAGATATATGCACATACTGCGAGTCTTAGGCGCGTGTGACCCAGATAAAGAATCCATTGCAGTATTTTAATCATTAAAAAACAGCTACGTCCCAGCAGAAGCTGTACTTTGGCGATGTTTACACACATCGCGGGGAGAATCCATCCCCTTATACTGCTTCCAAGATGAAAGTCTACACAAGTACAGACAGTTATGTGTACTTTTGATGTAGATGGGTCAACAAGTCTGTTATTTGGGAGGTGAAGGGACAAGACATTCTTCATTGTCAAAGGGAATTTGAGTGCAATGTTGGGTGCATGGGTGGGTCAGTGCAGTCAGCCAGTGCAGTTCGCCCTTCAAGGGAAGTAGTGACAAGGCAGTATAGTTGAGATAACTCAGCAGTTTGTCATATGGATGTAATATAAACTTTTTTCCATCGTCAGGTTAACCGCACAGTTTAAATGACCCACCGTGGACAGCCTGGGCTGCTGTGGAGAAGGAGGGATTGATGCGATTTGGCCTCTAAATTTGTACCGCAGGTTTAGGAGAAGTGTTCTCACCAGGGACAGCAGCACATCTAATTGCACAAATCCACAATGTCCTCTCTCTCTCTCTCTCTCTCCCTTTTTTTTTTTTTTTTTTCCGAGAGGGGATTCTGTAGAAACACAGTCCAGCTTGTCTACTCTTCAGTTTGTTTATCCAATTGAACAACAACTATCTGGCATTTTGGCTAACAGTGTGCTAAAAGCTGAGCTGTCATTGGCGGGAAGTGGAAGGCAGCCTCTAGGTGGACGTTCATATAAAGCAGTAATGTCGGGGGAAAACTACGATTAATAAGAGCCAGTTTAGGAGCATTGGGTTAAATGCATCACCGTTGACAGTGATTGCACAAGCGGAATCATTTCAGAGTGGTCCTGGTGCCTACATTACCCACAATCAAACTCTTAACTGCTGACAGTTCAGTCAGAGGTTTGTCTGCGTTATGCTAATAGTGGCTAATGAGCAGGCTACAGGACGTCTGGTAAACTCACTCATTTCTTCCTCCACACATTTTAAAACTTGTAGTCTTCGCCCACAACCGACGCCGCTTCAAGTGACATCACTTGAGGCAGTTTACCAGACTTTGTGCAGCTCCCTCTGGAGCCACAAAAGGCTTTATACAACTTTTTCTTTCTGATATGCAGTCGTACTTCACAAGACCTGTAAACAGACTTTGATGTGTAAAATCTGTAGTTTGCCTTTCAAAAAATATATAATAATAAATTATGCATAAGTGACTCATACTAAATTACTTCTCATCTTAAACTGTGTACAAGTCATTTATAATAATGTAGTCAGATCGACTTATCAACATGCACTTGCAGGTCAATTTAAGTACCATACGGTATAAGAAATATTACATTTAGCATTTTTTTAAACAGATGTGGTTTACAGTAAAAAGTTGCGTCATTTTATTATTTGTCTACCTTGTAAAAATATAACATAAATCACCTTCCCTCCACGCAGCTTAATCACAGACTTGCATACATGGAAATGGCAAAACAATAAGTGATGTTATGTTTGTTAGGAGTGAAACGACTGTGCGGCTCATCCAACCCATCCACCGTCCTCACACTCCAGTTGTGAAAATGACTTTCACTCAAACAAAGCACTTTTTTTCAAAGCACGAATTCTCAAAGACACCTAAAGCTAAAACACACAGAACCGAGATTCAGCCTTTAAATGTAAAATAAATCCCCACTCTGTCAACCTGTGTGTGTGTGTCCTCTATCTCACAGAGGCATAGCGGCAGTACAGCCAGCCACCACTGCAGCCCTCTTATCAGCCTTCTCACCAGCCCCAGTCTCATCTCGTCATGCTATCACCCAGAGCAATGACACAGGAGAGAATGCTAGCCAGGCAGCCAGCTGCAAGCTTACTGTCCCCGAGTCCATCATCTCTCTCTGTGTCTCTGTCTATATATATATATATATATATATATATATCTCCTTCCAGTTCATTCCTCCCTTTGTCCAGATTGGCCTGTACAACATGTGGCAGCTGGGTGGATGCGTGTGAAGGGATAGAGAGAGAGATTGGAAGACAGTCCTACTGTCACACAGTAATTGGGACAAAAACGAGGCTTGTGCTCTGCGGCGTCCTCCCCTCTCTCTTCCTCTGACTCAGTGGTTCTCTTTCTCAATGTAACCGTTTTAATATGTTCTTCCAATCAACCTCTCTTCCTGTTCTTGTCTCTTGTTTATATAGTTATCATGTGATTCTGTGTGTGACCATACAGTACCACTTTAAAAATAGGATTTAGGAGGTTGTACTCAATAACTAGGTTCCACACAACTAATTGTTGTGCCACAGGTAACATAATACCAACTTGGTGTTTACATGGCTCCTGCGTTCCTTGGATTATTGTCTTGATTGCTTTATTGAGTCATTCTTCCACCTGTGTTATTATGGTCAGCCTCTCTCTCACTGTTTATGCTCCCATATAACCCTCCTGTTGTCTTCCTCTCATCACCAGGGCCAGAAGGTTGCAACCTGTTTATTTATCACCTGCCCCAGGAGTTCGGAGATGCGGAGCTCATGCAAATGTTCCTGCCTTTTGGCAACGTGATCTCCGCCAAAGTCTTTGTGGACCGAGCGACCAATCAGAGCAAATGTTTCGGTGAGTAAAAATCTACGGTGGAGAGAAGAAAAAGCAACAGATCAATGCACAGGTGCTTCCTGGCTCCCTCACACAGGCAATATGGTGGGGATCGGCAATGGAAAGAGGAGAGTGTGCTGTGATGGTGGTGGACAAACCGACCATCAATCCATCATATAGCTACTCACCTAAACATCTTTCCAAAATTGCCATTTGCTGCACACATTTATTCACCAGCCTCTCTATCACACCATTCCTAACACAATCAGGATCCATCTCTGCTTCTCTGCCATACCCAGACTCCTTTACCCAAGAGAAAACATTTTCCCAGACCCCCCTAGTGCTCCTGCTGGCAGCCGAGCAGCATCCCTTCCTCTTTGCTCACCACCCACACAGCAAACCAGTTCATCAGGGTGGAGGCAGTGCAGGTGGAATCCATGGGCTTAAAGAGATAATAATAGACTGGTGTGGGCCTTACTGTTGATTCAGTTGGACAGCAGCACCCAGGAGACCGGCAGAGAGAGAGAGAGAGAGAGAGAGAGAGAGAGAGAGAGAGAGAGAGAGAGAGAGAGAGAGAGAGAGAGAGACACACACACACCAGAGAGGGACAGAGAGAGAGAGAGAGAGAGAGAGAGAGAGAGAGAGAGAGAGAGACACACAGAGAGAGAGAGGGAGAGAGAGAGAGACAGAGAGACAGACAGATAGACAGAGAGAGAGAGAGACAGAGAGAGAGAGAGAGAGAGAGACAGAGACAGAGACAAGAGAGAGAGAGTGAGTGACAGGCAGAGAGGAGAGAGAGAGCGACAAGAGAGACAGAGCAACAGAGAGAGCGACAGAGAGAGAGAGAGACAGACAGACAGAGAGAGAGAGAGTGAGTGACAGGCAGAGAGGAGAGAGAGAGGCAACAGAGAGACATATAGACAGCGACAGACAGAGGAGAGCGCGACAAAGAGACAGAGAGACATGAGAGTAAAGGCGACAGAGAGAGAGCAAACAGAGAGAGAGCGACAGGAGAGAGAGAGAGAGAGAGAGGATAGAGAGAGCAGATAGAGAGAGTAAGAGAGAGAGAGAGAGAGAGAGAGAGAGACAGAGAGAGAGACAGAGAGAGAGAGAGAGAGAGAGAGAGGAGATAGAGATAGACAGACAGAGAGAGAGAGAGAGACATAGAGAGAGCGACAGAGAGAGAGGAGAGAGAGAGAGCGACAGAGAGAGAGCGACAGAGAGAGAGACATAGAGAGAGAGAGAGAGCGACAGAGAGAGCGACAGAGAGAGAGGAGAGAGAGAGCGACAGAGAGAGAGCGACAGAGAGAGAGACAGAGAGAGAGAGAGAGAGAGACAGAGAGACAGACAGAGACAGACAGAGAGAGAGAGAGAGACGAACAGACAGACAGACAGACAGAGAGAGAGTGACAGACAGAGAGAGAGACAGAGAGAGAGAGAGAGAGACAGACAGACAGAGAGAGAGACATAGAGAGAGAGACATAGAGAGAGAGACAGAGAGAGAGACAGACAGAGAGAGAGAGACAGACAGACAGACAGACAGACAGAGAGAGAGAGTGACAGACAGAGAGAGAGACAGAGCGAGAGAGACAGACAGACAGAGAGAGAGACATAGAGAGAGAGACATAGAGAGAGAGACAGAGAGAGAGAGAGAGAGACAGACAGACAGACAGACAGACAGAGAGAGTGACAGACAGAGAGAGAGACAGATAGAGAGACAGAGAGAGAGAGAGAGACAGACAGACAGACAGAGAGAGAGACATAGAGAGAGAGACAGAGGAAGAGAAGAGAGAGAGAGAGTGACAGACAGATAGAGAGACAGAGAGAGAGAGAGAGACAGAGACAGACAGACAGAGAGAGAGACATAGAGAGAGAGACAGAGAAAGAGAGAGAGAGAGAGAGAGAGAGAGAGAGAGAGAGAGAGAGACTCCCAGCATTGGCTTTCTTTCACTCTCCCTTCAACATGGCATGAGTCTCTTCCTCTTCCTCTTCCTCTTCCTCTCTTCCGTCTCAGGACTCTCTCTCCCTCGGCCTTTGTGTGCTCTCCTCTAAACATATGCCTCTCACTATCACTATCCGTCAGTCAACAAGGGGGAAGGACAAAGGGGCGGTGACCTCATCAGTCTCACCGGCTTATATTCCACGGCTTGTAATTAAGATCTTGGCAAAAAAACAGCATTTTAACCCATCATGCTTTGGTGGGGGTTCTTTCCTTCCCTCCCTTTTAAAGCAGAAGCTTCGGGGCTCCTTCATAAAACATTAACACATTAGACGGCAGAAGACCCTGGGCTTGAAGGGGGATAAGTTATTAGGCCTCTAAGAACTTGGACCACTTAATCCTAAGAATGTGTGTTCAGCCTGGAGTGTGTTGTTGATGGACACTGACGCGTGCACATGTGTAGATACACTGTAGCCTGTACAGAGTAAGAGACCGTACAGAAAACACGCTTTCACTGCAGCAACATGTTATATAAAGGAACAGAAAGCCACCTTCCTGTTAATAAAAGACAAATCTAAGCACACACAAAGCATTAAGACAACTTAATTATTCATATCTATAACATGTCTGCATGTCAGCGTTTAGTTCACCCGATATCTTAGTTTCCCCCACACCACCACCCTATTCTGATTTAAATAATCCACTTCTGCCAATTCAAATCGTAAAAGCATCAAGTTCATAATCTAAATACAGATTGCATTCTGTTTGTTGATGTAAAAGTTAAAAAGCAGCATGTCGCCGTCTCGTGATGAAATGTTAAATATTGTGTTAATGTTATTAATACATTTTTAATTAAATACTAAAAAAGAAAGCGCTTGCCAATGCAGAATGATTGTCGTGACGCTCAACAGGATGTGCATACATGGCCTGGTTTTCCATGCAGCAGGGGTGGACTACATTTTGGGATGTTGAGAGGAGATAACCCGACATCCCTCTTCGAGATGGAGTGTTTACAGAGAAGCTTGGAAATGTGAATATGAGGAAAAGGTCACTGGAAGAGCACTCGAAGCATGTTCTTATAAAAGGATTTATTTCTGGAGTAGGACTCTTAAGGGATGCGTCACCGTCAATTCAGACAGATGTCTGTTTAGTTAAGTATCTTTATTTGCCTCCCGATGAAGTGGATGTGTGCAGGTGAGATGGGATTTATACAAAAATTCACTTCTATGCAATAAAAAGAAAATTAAGATGACATGAAAGCACACGTATTAACATAGCTTTAAAGAGTCACCTTAATGTATAGAACATCAATAAGACGTGTGCACCCACGTAGATATTCACTGTTTAATCCAACCCGTGTCTCTAATGGATGTAACATTAGTCTTAATCCCCCCCCCCCTTTTGACTCTCATTATTGACTTTTAAAAGTGATCAAAGCTTACCTTGTTAGCTGGATTTAGCTTGAAAATTAATTTCAAAAGGTCTTCTGAGAATGGAATAACGCACACACACTTAAAAAAGGAATCCTCTGCTTTTTAGAAAGAATATATATATATATACGTAATTTACCTAAAGGGCTTCTGGAAACAGAGGACACGTTTTGTTTTTCCCCCACTTTTAAGGGGTTATTCATGCGTCAGAATCAGAATCAGAATCTGGTTTATTGCCAAGCACGTTTTTTGCTTTGCTTTGGTGAAGAAATATAAATATATATATATATATATATAAAAGAAAAAAAACAATGTAATAAAAAATATGTACATCTTAATTAAAAGTGGAGGAGCTGTGCAATAGTGGTGGTAGCAGAAATGTGCAATATAGTCAGTTAATTAAACACTTTTAAATTGTCTTTCCCAACAACTCTAAAACCATAGATTTCATATAAAAGAACAAACAAATCTCTAATCAACACTTGCAAATGATAAAACAACTATCACAATAAATAAATGCATAATATGTAAGGCGATTAAAACTGTAAAGTTTGCAGACAAAGGTTCACGACCTGAGTTGTGCAAATCCTGAGGGGATGTGAACCAGCAACTAACTTCTGACAGCTACATCTGCAACAGTGCCGTAAAGAGGTGTTCCTCCTGCAACAGTGCCGTAAAGAGGTGTTCCTCCTGCAACAGTGCCGTAAAGAGGTGTTCCTCCTGCAACAGTGCCGTAAAGAGGTGTTCCTCCTGCAACAGTGCCGTAAAGAGGTGTTCCTCCTGCAACAGTGCCGTAAAGAGGTGTTCCTCCTGCAACAGTGCCGTAAAGAGGTGTTCCTCCTGCAACAGTGCCGTAAAGAGGTGTTCCTCCTGCAACAGTGCCGTAAAGAGGTGTTCCTCCTGCAACAGTGCCGTAAAGAGGTGTTCCTCCTGCAACAGTGCCGTAAAGAGGTGTTCCTCCTGCAGTACCAAACAGAATCACAGCGCAGAATCACGACAGAGTCACTCTTCTGTTCTCGGGCGATGTGAGACCTGGTCCTCCACTTGCATTTCCCCATCGTCACCCTGTTTGTTGCAATGTTTGTGCGTGTTTGTATTAAAAATGCACAACATTACAACGCGTACAGACATTCTGCTAATATGGATGGCTGCCGCGAGAGCCGTACCTCAAGCATTAAGTAGCGTTCGGGGGTGTTGAGTAGCACAGAAGCACTCACTCAGTGTGGCATCAAAGATGTGAAGCATCATCCGCTTACTTTGTCTCGACAAAACAGCCACAACTGGAAACATGTTTAGATATCTAATTCTGCTTTTATTGTTTTAATGTCTAAAGATACAAGCACAGTGCAGTCTTTGTCCTTCTCCTTCCCTACTTTGACCCCCAGCATCACCTTTTTTGGCATGTGGATGTAAATGTGAGGTATGGAGATTCGTTAAAGCCGGGGATAGCGTGCGTGTTTGTGGGATTGGGAGGGGATCACTGCCAACTGACAGGCGCTTCCCTGCTCAGTTTGTTTAAAGGGTTTGTAAAAGCAGCAGCCTTATCTCCCCCGCACTGACAAAAGCCTGCCCTCTCCCCCCAAATTAAATTGGACCCATAGCGGTGTGATCAAATCAGCTGGCAGGCGGAAAATTCGGGCCGTCAATCACAGAGGTGTCTGATAAGAGCAGGCAAGGAGTCCCAGTGTGGAAAGCTGCGGGCTCATTCCGCCTCGACACCCAGGTGATAACTCAGAGCAGCAGGCACCTCCGTCCTACACACCTTGCTCCTAGCATCTCGTCACGACCTCCGTGCCCTTTACTCTTTACTCAGATACATGCTCAGTCACACGCGTACAAGGAAACACACACACACACACACACACACACACACACACACACACACACGTGCAGCCCTGCCACTCTCTCCAGCTCACACTGAGGTAACATTAAAAGACTTTGTCGACACACAACACGAGACTCTTTTCTCCCTGTAATCTTGTAACACCTTTTCATGTTTTTTTGTTCTCTGTTCAAGTTAAACTTGAGGTTTCTAACAGCTCTTCTTCCTATGATTTGTAATATCTGTGTTATTAGCCTTTGTGGGGTTTTATGTAATCTTTTTAATTCAAAGATTTTCAATTAATCCGCTGAAAAGAGAAAACAAAAGAGCCATTGTTGTGTCATTGTCGAGAGTTAAAAAGGGTCTTTTTCTCCCCTCTTTTTCCTTTTATCTCGCCCGTCTGTTCTCCCTCTCCTGTTTCTCTCTCACCTATTCTTCTCCCCTCATGTGTTGTTCCTTTCCCCCCCCCTCATCTTTCTCTCCCACTATCTCTCTCCCATTCTTGTCTCAGGCTTTGTGAGTTTTGATAACCCGTCCAGTGCTCAAGCCGCTATCCAGGCCATGAACGGCTTTCAGATAGGCATGAAGAGGCTGAAGGTGCAGCTAAAGCGGCCAAAGGATGCCAACCGACCTTACTGACTCGTCTGCTGTCCATACCCAGGTACACTAACACCCATGCAGTAACACGCCGTCCCATACGGTGCCACGCCTGTTCTCAAACCCAAACTGTCCACTTGACTTGGATAGTTTAGTTCTTGTTGCTGCAGTACATGCGAGAGTGAGAGTTCAAACTTATGGGGTTTGAAATCTCATTTTTACCTGCAGGACGCTCCGGTGCAAATTGATGACATCATCAATACCCAGCTGGTCGTAATTGACCGTCGACTGAGGATGGCGTTGAGAAATAGTTTCTCTCCTGTAACAGCTCGGCTTTAGATTTCTGTCAGCTGCTCAGACGCACGATGATGCACAGAGAGGATTTATAGTAACCTTCTACAAAGCTACTGATGAACATGATGAGTAGTTTGTTTAGTGGAGAAGACAAACTGCAGTGGGTGTAAAGGGTGGAGCTCAGCACCGTCACTAATCAGCATCACTTGGTTAACTCTTAACTCTTCAGTCCGATTTCAAATTCTGTCATTTGCCAATTTTCACAAAAAGCATCGAGGTATTGTTTCTTGAACTAAGTCAGTGGTTCACAAACCTTTTCTGCAGGGCCCCCCCCCCCTTTTGAAGATAAGAATATTTTCGAGCCCCCTGCAATAGCTCTTGTAAATGATGCTGCTTTACATAAAGTATACACTCACAAAGTACAAACACACAATAGTTGTACCACCAGGTATCTTCAATCTCTAACAATTACTTTTGTTGGGGGGGGGGGGGGGGGAAATTACAAAGTCAAAGCTTTCCTGCAAAATAATAAAAAAGAAAGATTTACTTAAAGTAGCAGCATCCTTCAATAAAGACTCATTTCATAGTGTCGGGCTTGATTCGAACAATCATCGCCCATCTGTTGCAAAGTGCAGCTGCCAGTGCAAAATAATATAGATGCGTTCTCTCTTCGCCCAGTTGCCGAGACAACTTTTCATTACAATAACATACGCCTGGATGATATTCCCCCATAAATAAAAGCATGGTGAAACCGTTTGTTTGTTTTAGATTTGACTCTTTAAAAGCAACACGATGGCATTAATGGAAGGTGGTGCGCAATACAAATGATAGATGCTCCCTTTATCTTCTGCTTGATAGCATTTGAATAAAAGTTGTATCCTGTGTCCCAATTAAAGAGAGGCTTTCAAAGCACCCGGAGAAGTGTGTGTGTGTGTGTGGGGGGGGTTTGATTTAGCACATCAATGGGGGACAAATGGAAAATATCCTGCTCCAGCGCTGAATGACAGGACAGTCATTGAGATGTACTCAGAATGTCTCAAAGTACAGACGTTTCACATAATAATATTCTGTCACTTTATCAGTGTGTGTGTGTGTGTGTGTGTGTGTGTGTGTGTGTGTGTGTGTGTGTTTCCGTGTCCTCCTTCATCTCTGGTCTGGTTCAATTCATCTCTGTGTCTTTTTTCTTCTGTTATTACACCACTTCTGTTGTCGAGTTAAAGGAAAAAGCAACAGACCAAAACCAAAGAGCAGCCCGTAAAGCCAGCTGCTGCTTTATGGATTCTTAAAAACCATGAGGGATGTTATGTAAAGAAGCTGGATTTGACCAATCTACTTCTAAGAACTTTTCTTTCCCTCTTCATTAATTGCCTTGTATTGTGGAAGACGGTACACTGAGCTTGTGAGCGAAAGACTGACACGAGTTCATCTGTTTTCTAAAGCCAACTGCATTATAATGATGGGAAACTTTGATGGAACTAGAGCGATGAATTCTTTTGTGTTCTTAGGTAAAAACTTCAATATGTGGATAACTTCAGAAGCCCCCCCATTTCTTTACTCTAATACTGACGATTTCGCTTTGAAGTTGAATTAAAAACACGATCAGACAGCATTCTCTCCTGCTGGTCTCAGGAGCCCTGCTACTCTGAAATTGCGTTCTGTGTCTTAAAGATAAACTTAATGCAAAAAAAAAAATCTGAAGCGCTCACTGTACGGCCACCCTCATAGCAAACAATGCAAGGCAAATCCAATTACTGTAGACAGGACACGTTTCTGAAATATGCATTTCTGCCTTAAGGGTTATCTTTGTGAATATAAAAACATCAATTCAACCTTTTAACCTGCAAATGTTGTCAGCCTGAGAATATTTCTGCAGCACGTTGGGGCATAAGAAAAGGTTCTGTTTTTTCTGTTTTACTTGTCAAGTCTTTTTTCTTTCCTCAGTTTCTTTATGGTAATGACCATAATAACATCATTTGATTTGTCAGGCAGAATAAGTGAGAGTGTGCAATACATATGGAAAGGGTGCTTTGAATTCTGACTTAAGGAAAAGAAAATCCCACTGTTTCTTTCCTTCTTTTGCACCCCCACCAACCTGGCAACCTGACACGGCCAAACACAGTGTGAGGTGGCCTTTCGCCGCTATAGCCACCTCCCACCCACACCTGTCATGGGGCCAAGTTCCCACAGCTGTAAGTTGAACCCATGGTGTCATTTTCTTTTGGATGACGTCATGTGGTGGGACTGTGACTGCGTTGCATGACGTGGCGTTGATTGATATCTAACTTCTATCTCTTTTATATTCTGCCCTCTTGTTAAATATATATATATATATATACTGTATATTGTATATTGGCAGTTTGTGGAGTGCAGTAAAACGATGCCTTTCTTGGCTGGTACCTGTTGTACATAATGTAACTGACGTGCTGCTGGGTGGTTGATTATAACTGGAAGTGGCCTTTAACCCTTTGTGCTATTGTACCGTGTGCCCTTGTGATGTTTGATTTCTCTTGTGGGGTTCATGTGTATGGATGTATTGTATTTCTCTATTTCTTCACATTCACATCAACAGTGTTTTTCTTTCCCCCCAGCAAACTATGATTATTTTTTTTTAGGAAAGTCTGAATCTTTGCAGAAAGGACCTTTTTTTTATCTCCCCCCCCCCCCCTCCGATCGACAGCTGTTTAGTTGAGAGATGGCCAAGATGACCCTATGTTTGTGTAGCCAATTAAATCTCCAACGTTCACGCAGCGAGCACAGGCAAATGTTGACACTCCACTTCTCCGTGGATTCCATCTGCACAGGGAGTGCTTCTGCAAGATTGTTTTGTTTGCCTAACATGAGAATCACTTCCCATTTATTTATTTATGAGGGTGCAAACCAATTACGCCGTGATAGCAGAGCTGCAGGCAGCGCTGCGGACCCACATGGCCAAAATATGTCCACCCTACAGCCATACTGTACACATAGATGTATAAGCAGGCTGCAGAAATAGAGCAAAACACACACATTCCTGGGATGAGTGTTTGCCGCTGCATGCTGTTCGTGTAGGTTTATGACACCAGGTAAATTAGCTCTGGTGTTTGTGTGGCTTGTATCTGAGATATTTGTTACTCAGTCTGTAAAAAAGACAAAGGCATCAAACACAGTGAAAAGGTCCTTTCTTTGCAAGAGAGTTTGTTTCTATCCCTCCAGGCCAAGCCCTGATAAGAGTTAGTCGTTTTCATCGAACTCACACAGCCCTATTCTTTCAGAAGCCCTGCAGGCGACTCTCCCTCCCGTAGTCTATCCAATGAACTCAGGGGGGGAGTCTAGCCAGGCAAGCCAGGAGGAATAAGGTCTTTCTATGCCTCTTAACTGCCAGGTGTCTTTTATGGAGCCATCTCAGTAGATGGCAGTGTGTCGGGGAGGGCATAACGGCGGGACAAAAAGCTTGTGAAAAACAGGAAATTAATTTTTTATTATCTGACGAAGTTGGAGGGTGAAATACTTGTGAGGTTTTCAAAGAAGCTGTTTACTTGGGAGAGATTTAAAAGCCACTGTGTGTTTCTTCTTCTCGGTGGTAGATGTATATGCCGCCAGTGGCTTCTAAAAGAGGGCATCTGTAATCGTGACGGTTAGTGCTTTATGCTGCTAATGGCCGGGCTCGCTTTGGCACACATAAGAAATAAGCTAGAATCTGCGCTCTCACATCTAAAAAGCAGATCTATTATGAAATGGTAACAAGCTCATTTACAGGAATGGAAAGGGAGAACAAAGAGTGTCTGGGCACGCTTGTTCCCGTCACAAAGTCTTTCATGTTCGCTCCCAGAGAGTGATTTGCTGTGATTTTGTAGCCTTTCTTCACCTGCATCATAGCATCACAACATCTTAGGGATGATAGGCTGTAAACTAGATCTTTTATAGACACAGCGCGGACATTTAGTGACAGAGCAGCATTTTAAGTCAACGCACAGGCGGGGGTTGGATCCTAATTAGAGGCAATTTCTCCAAACATGTACGTTTTGTTTATATTGGCTTTGTCTTGTTTTCTTCTTGTTCTTTGGCAGTTTCTCTGTAATGAATTAACAATACGATGAATGACAGCAACACTCCGCTGTATTTCTTTTCATGCAGGGAGATGTAGTCGGTTTAAATGAGGCCTCCCTTGGATTAGTGCTGTCACAGTGTAGGTGTCTGTTCCATATGGTTAAAACACAAATCTCCCACCCCACCTTTAGCCCACTTATTTCTGGTTTTGATTGACACACTCCTCTTTTTTTTTCTCTCCTCCCCGTCTGTTTCTCATGCTGTTGGCTGTGCCTGTCAGTCTGTGTGATAACCGGGAGCCAGCAACCCTGAGCATGTTTGCTGCAGCCTCACTAAATCCACTCTCCCTATTCTCCCCCCCCCCCCCCCCTCCCTCTCTCTCTCTCTCTCTCTCTCTCTCTCTCTCTCTCGCTCTCTCTGTGTCACAGGATGAAGGGCCACAACACCTTATTTCCACAAGTGCAGTAAAAGTACAAAGACTTCTTGCTCTGCTACATATCATGAAGGAAGGGTGGTCCCTTGATCCTGCTGGAAACCCGCTGAAAGATTGGGTGACTGAGAGAGGGATCCCAGAGTTGTTGTTGTTTTGTTTTATTTTTGTTTTTTCTTTCTTCGCAAATGCCTCTTTTTTCCCCGTTTTGCTTTGGCGTCTGTGGAAGAAGATTTTTTGCAGAGACCAACTTTTTTGCTGCTGTTTTTTAGACATGATGGGGAAAAAAACCTTTATAGACTCATTATGCTCAAAGCATGCATACTGACACAGGATATAGATAAACACAAATAACAAAGCAAACATACACATTTAAAGATGCTACACATAAAAAAAGAAAAGAAAAGGGAAAAAAAAAAAAAAAAACTACCTTGTACATGTATAAATACGTGCAAATGCCAACTCAAGTACTGACGCAAACACATGCGTGTGTGCACACACACAAACACACACACCAGCCTGCTGCCATTTTGGTTTTTGTGCCTACACAGGTGTTGTGCTCTGTGACAGGGCAAGCTCTGGATCAAAGAAGAAAACGAGAAGAAGAAAACGAGAAGAAGAGGAAGAGGAGGAGGAAGAAGAAGAAGAAGAATCCAGGATAATTTACATGCATCATTCCTTAGGAAATAGGGACCAAAGGACTAAACGCTTTTTAAAAGAATATAAATATATAAATATATAAATATATATTTAAAAACTCATACCTTGTAGCTGCAAGTATTACAATTTACTCGTAGTCAAAAAAATCATTAAATCAATATCCAGTGGCCTACTGTAAGTACGAATAAAAGAAAATGGAAATAATGTAAAAAATAAAAAAAGACATGGCATCGTAGTGTAGGGGCTGATCTTTCGCTCTGGATGCTGGTTTAGCTCCAGGTTGTAGAATAGTAAAGTAGATTAGAAAACAATGTAGATTTGCTAACTTTTGCTGTTGTTTAAAAAAATACTTGAAGTTGTAATGAAAAGTGGGCAAAAGGATTGGGTGGGGGGGGTGCGGGTGGGGGGAACATTCATCTGCCCCTTGTACGCAACGAGTCTCTTTTTCTTGGATGTTAAAGGTATCAGCCACTGGATATCTCGCTCATCATGATGTATACGTCACCACACGCTCTGACAGCTATGAACAGAAGAAGAAGAAGAAGAAGAAGAAGAAGAAGAAGAAGAAGAAGAAGAAGAAGAAGAAGAAGAAGAAGAAGAAGAAGAAGAAGAAGAAGAAGAAGAAGAAGAAGAAGAAGAAGAAGAAGAAGAAGAAGAAGAAGAAGAAGAAAAAGAAGAAGAAAGAATGACAAGAGAAAAAAAAAACCAGACAGAAGTTACTCATGTCTGCGCTGGACGGGGTGCAGACGTTTAAGGCTTCTCACTAGCCTTTGTGTTCAAGCGACAATCCACTGTAAAGACCAAGCAAATGGACATGGGGGTGTGTCTTTTGTTTTTCTTTGTTCTTTTCTTGTCCTTTTGTATTGCAACAAGGAGTGTGAATTGTGAAGCCACAAATTGTTAAGGGGTGATGGTTCCACTAGAAGGACACATGGACGGTCACGAGGGCAGCAGAAAGGGAGTAAAGAGACAGCTACTGAAACTGCCAGCAGAATGAACTCAGTATACAAATGACACGGCCCTTATAGCGTTATGGAATTCTGTCAAAAAAAACTAAGTATGCCTGTTGTAAACAAACAGGACTGTAACGTGACATGCCAAGGATACGCGTGTCCACTGATATCAGCTGCAGAACTCCAGATTGAGAACAATCGCCTCTTGTCTCTTGGCAGATGCTAACAAATATCTCTCTGAAGGCAAACTGGATTTACTGGATTGATGGTAAAGGAGTGCAGGCTTTTAGAGCTTAAAAGTCTGTCAAATATAATGTAAATTCCACTATTAACATGTTCCCTGACCTGCTTTCTTCATGTATTATACATAGAGCCTATGCTTGAACAGACTATTTCTAAATGAGTTCTAACAGTCACTCTTAACCATCATTCAGCTCGCTCGTAGCCTCTCTGACACCGACGCCACGCAGGACCGAGTAAAGCACTCCAGTTCTGTCATGTCTTGATTAAGGGTCCTGTAGCCTTTATTTCGACTGTTTTAGAGCTCTGGATGCCAGCTCTTCTCGAAAAGCAGATCAATATGTTTGGAATGAGTCTGGAGGGAGGAGCGATGTCGTTTCAGTCACTCTAAACACTTCCCAATTTTCTCTGTCGAACACCAGCTCACATCCGTACACCAGCCCTTCGAGCACTGGCAGCTGGCTGTAAGAGGCATGGCTAGGCAAGGAGAGAGGGAGGTGAAGAGAGGAAGTCAACAAGCAAACATGACATCGGGATCCTTTAAACTGATGCTTCTAGGATCATGCCCAATTACTCAATCCAGAAAAAAATAGAAGCTGTAATCAAGCTCGTGGTGACAAACACTATTTATCCGCCCTGTATGCTTTCAAAGAGCAGGATTAAAAGGGTTGGAGTGTACCTTAGGCTCGAGTCCAACCAGTTCCCATTTACTAGCGAGACTCCCCTCCTTGCCGTTTCCTCCCTCTTGCACTAGCTTTCTTTAGACAGAAGAGCAGACCAGACCTATTCCAAAGCGCTGAAGAGGGGACTGATAATGTGTGCCAGCAAATTCTTCAATGCACTACTATTCTTTGTCATTTACATAAGCAGAAGGTCTTGATTTGATATCAGTGTGCCATGTACCCCCTCTTGTCCCCCCTGTCCTAAGAGCAGCCATGCCTTTCCAAAACATCAGCCCAACTGCCAACAGCCCCCCCCCCCACCCTTTAGAACAGCATTTTCGAAACTGGCTAATGTCTGTGCTCACTACCCTTCAATTATCTCCTGCACCGTATTAGACATGCTATTTCACCTTTCCCTCTAATCACACTGTAATCACCAGCCTCTATACATTAGCAGCAACCAAGTGAAAAATCACCGGGATAATCACTTGGACCAAATGACGGGAGAGATGGTCCCCTGCATGCACATGGATGACAGAGGGAAGATTAGAGAGAATTATGTTTGTGCCGACTCCCTATCAAGGCTGCTGACAGCTGACCGGGCACCAATAGAACCAGGGGCGACGAAGGATGTGGGATAAAACCTTCAATATCATAGCAAGGTGTTGCAAAGCAGATTGACATTAGCAAAAGTGAAAAGACAAAAAGGTGGACGATAAGCGAATGTTTAAAACCAACAATCTTTGCTGGAAATCTGCAAATGTGTAGAAGCAGCGGCGGTGAAGCGTGTGATTGTGCTTCTTCTTTCAGCATGTAATTGTTTCTCAACTATATCTTCAGACACCACAGTATTTTACACAATAACTTCTATAATAATTACGCTCTTAATACACGTATTGCTTTCTCTTGCTTGTATTCCTGCTGGAACACATGCAAAGCACAGTAGTGTTCAACGCTGAGAGAATATCCGTGAAGCACAGTAGCTCTTCAGATTTAAAAAAAACAAAACAAACGTCGTCTTAGCCCTTGATCGGAAGTTAGGTGGAAATGCAGGAAGCTACATGATTTGTCTTGAAGTAGGTCAAAACAAAGCCATGTTCTGCAAACCGTTTGTGCTCATTAATCATGTGAAGCTGAACTAATCGATGGGGAATCTAATGTTCCATGAGCAATGAAATGTCCTGTGCTTGTCTCTGCCATCTTTAGAATACATTCTGCGAGCGCAGCTCTGTCAGGCTGAACATGAACCTTGCATGCCTGCTCCACTGATCTTCTCCGTCTTATATCAGATGCTGTACTAGTTCCCACTTGCTAATGGCAGGTTGAGTCCCCGGTGAGCCCAAACCCAGTCTAGCCGAGTATCCCGCTGTCTGCTTGGCTAACGGTGCGGTGTTCGTGTAGCATCGCTGCTATGCCAGGGCTAAATTAAGCATTATGAAATCAGCACTTCAACACTTTTGATAAGGGTGCCATTATTACTTATACACTCAGGGGAGGGTGTTACTGATGTGCATTAAAAACAGAAATAGCTATGAAACATGCTCCAAAACTGCTAAAACAAGAACAGATTGTTGTTAGATCTTTCCATTCCCCCAGTTATTGACACGGGTCTCTGCTCGCCCGGCTCCCAGACACAGTTCTAATCTGGTTTTAAGTCCAGGCCATGTTTCACCTCTAAGAGCAATGTGAAATGTCAACCCAAGCTGTTGCCAAACACTGGCATTTGATTTGTGTCCTCTAATTTACAATGATGAAATATAACATGGCATTTTAACCTCAAGGATTAAGTAAGAATCTAATGATTGTGAGAGTATAACATTTAGCATGCCAGTCCAAACATACAAGGCAATGTCAAGCATTATGTCCCTACCCCCCCAACCGCATTAAGCTGCTTCATCTAGCAAACTCAGACTCAATGCTTTAGCGTGCGCATATAGCCAGCGCTGTTATAGTGAGCATTAAGCTCACTTGCTTCTCTGCCACTGATGCATGCACCCACTCTCACGCTGTATTATTAAATGAGAAATTGCGGGGGGGGTTTAATACGTAGGATACCCGATTGCGACTATACGACTGCTCATAAGGTCAGTCCTCTAGAGGAGCATGTATCCTCGGAGAACCCCTGCCGACGGCGGGCCGAGCAGAACTGCTACAGCATGTCTACGAGTCTCCAACCCCCTGGGTGCATAACACTCACCCTAAAATAGCAGTGATTGTCAAGGAAAGGAAGTGAAATGTAATTGACTGAAAGTGGAGAGATAATTAAAGGAACCTGTTGGACAGGAGGGAAGAAATTAATGCCTCTCATTTAATAGCTGCTTTGGGAGAGAGCTTTTCCATCATCTCACATTAGCGCAGAGAGGATTTCGCTGTGGAAATGAGATTTTGTATGGAAAAGGGTGGAGGTTGAAATAGGCACTGGGTGGTGGTGGTGGTGGGGATTGCTGTGTGCTAAACTGACACTCCACAAAATCACTCCCAATACTCAGGGCATCAGGCGCTATGATGTCATGATTAGTGGAGAGGTTCAGAGCCTTGCCTTACCCCTGATCCTGAGGGAGGTCGAGCAGAATCACAAACAAAGAGGTCAGTGCTGTGAGATCGCGTCCCACCGCGGGGGAGCGCTCCGCCAGCAGAAGGGCCGATGAACCACCCAAATTGTTCTTTGGATTTATAGCATCGCCATCCAATTCCAGCGAGTAACAAACAAACAAACTAACAAACAAAAAAAGGTGCCATCTTCCTCCCAACATCGCACAAGGAAACGCTGGAGGTGTGTGATTATGTTTAACAACATGGCTGACAGTAATGAAGACTTTTTTTATTCCTTAATGTAAATAGCCTATTAAATACGAAAACAGAGGACGGTTGTATAGCAGCGTGCGTTGAGAATCCCAACTCTGTGGGACAATGATGTCACTATAAAATGTATCCACAGCAGTGCAGGGATCTAGGAGAGTTTTAGTTCTTTTAAGCCCTTTAAGTTTGGGCTCTGAACACACATCCTACAACCCTAAGCGTCAGACTAAGGCTAAGAGAGTATTTGACTTAGTGTCAAAGCTAAGCCACAGCCCCGAAGTGATCCTTTAATTAAGATTCTGTGTACAACGACATGTCATGATTTTTCTGACAGAAGAAAGATTGCCTGTGCGGTAATTGGATTAGTCCAATTGGGGCTGATGAAAAGATATGACAGTGACAGTAGAGTTCATCCATCTGCATGCTCACCGCTTGACAGTGCGACAAAAAAAAAATAACAAACCCATCAGCCACCACGACACTTTTTCAAATTCATTAGAAGTGAAAGTTTTGGCTTTATAAGGAAGTTAGTTTTACAAAATGAAACTCCAGGTAACAGTTTGTTCAACATGTACATAAATCATTTTCGAATCAAACATTTAATACACACGGTGGAACCCACATGTACGTGTTTAGGCCGAGATCGGAGGAAGGGGAGAACCAAGAGAGCTGTTATTGTAGAACCCAGCAGAACCCCCTGCTAGCTTGACTCAATCCTGAACACACAGCTGCATTACTCCTGTACATACAATATAGCTTATTTTTAAATTATGTTGAACCTTCTTTATAAGCCGTACAATAGATCATGTTCAAACGTTTAAAAAAAAAATGAAAAGAATAGTTAATATATTTCAGTGAAACTAAGAAAAGGAACCTATGAAATAATTTATCCAAACCTGAAGATGAAACGATGTTATTTCTTGTATAGTGAAGCACTGATGTTCAAAAATGGGATTTTATACTCATGTTGGTAAATGGATCTTTATTTTCTCTTCCATTGTGTTATTATCTGCTGAAGCTGGGATAGACCCATTGTCATGAGGTTTATTCGGATACACTTTGATCATTGTTCTGTTGTTCTTCTTTTTCTTTTGGCTGCACAATCCCTGTATGAAATCCCTCGTGGATGAGCAACTTCAAAGAGATTTTTTTGCTGACGGAAAGCTCTTAAATCAATAATCAAGAATTAACAAACTGCACTGTAAAAGGATAATTGATGGTACTGGTCATGTGGATTCAGAAAAATGAGTCCATTGCACAACTGAGTTCAAATGAATCAGCATTGCATGTTCAAAAAGAATCTCATTTGAGGCCTTTTGTTGTTTTGAGAAAAAAGCAAAAAAAAAAAAAAAAAAAAAATCTAACTTTGCAGTCAGATTGGTTTGGAGACCGATGCCGTCATATCTCATTGTCTTTTAACCAAGGACGGTTTCCTGTAATGTTCTTCTCCTTGTCTATCTCTGTCACGATGTAATTGTGTTATTTTCCAAGGGTTGGTGGTAATCATTGACATAGCTCTGATGTTCATCTTCTATGTTCTTTGCTTTAATGTGACTCCATCCACTGAAGACATTGTACCAACAGTAGATAGCGCCACAATGCTTTACTCCAGTCAGGTTGACTTGTTAATGTAAGGAGGGAATTCTGCCTTAAACCCAGCCTGTTCTCTCTGACAGTACTACCTGTGAGCAGTGGTCAGACAAACTGTATTCTGGGGATGCCAAATGTTCTATCTTAAAAAGGTAAAAAATAAAATAAAAAATAAAAAATAAAAAAAAAGCAGTTTTTGCCTCAAGCCCATTCTGACACAAATAAGGATGTGGTCATCCACCTCCATTTCCATTGGTTACAAGGACCAAAATGTAAACAAACTCAGCTAACTGAGCAGTTTGCTCCAATCAAGCATTCAATGAGAGCCTTTAAAGAATTCACTTTTAGTCATCGGTGATTTTGCACCATGAATCTTTGTATCATGAATCATCACATTCCCAGCTTCACTATCTAACTTCATTCTCTTCTCATGCAAAATTAATTATTTATAATATGTTTGGGTATTTATATTCACGATGAATGGAATAATCTTTTATTTTATTATTTGACTTGAACAAACTGTTTTCTTTTTTTGTTTAAAACAGAGATGTAATTTGAAATAACGTTGGCTCGGGTCTGTTTCCCTGATTCGGGGTGATATCTCCCATAGTGCTCCTGAACTCTGTAGTTCTCTAGTTCATTATATTCTGCTTAGACTAAAATAAAGCACAGTCCTGTAGAAGATTGAGCCTGCTGTGTCCTTCCTTTTTTTTTAATATATATATCTATTCACATTCAAAAGCTTTGATTTAATAATCCCTGAAGGTTTTCCTCTATCGTGGTGTGCATGCATGACCCTGTTTGCAAAGATGTGAAGTGTTCGATGTCCTCTTGTCACTTGGATTGTGGAGAGAATGCATTTAGGACATGCCATTGTATTAATTGAGCTAACAGCGCTAACCATATCCGAATACCAAATTAGATGAGACGGTTAGTAGAAAATCGTTTAAAAAAAGGGCGAATAATGCATAATAAATGGAAGGGAGATTGGAAGAGGGAGGGGAATAAATTGTGAATTGATTAAAGGGAAATGGATATTCAGCTCTTGTCTTGTGGAGGTGTAACAGTGGAAACAAAATCAGGTGCAAAGGGTGCTGTTGGTTATCGCCTGTGAATAAGAAACAGGAGGTCAATCGATTAATCAGAGGTTTTCCTCTGGCTGCGTTTTATCGACAGAGACGTTACGATAAGGAGAGTCGGGTCACATTGAAGCCTATGGTCAGTGTCCTTTTTATGGCCCAGAGTCTCCTCCTCCCTCATTAACCCCCGGGCTCGGTCAGCGGTCACCAGGCGCCTCGAAACCTATTACAGCGGAAGGAAAAGTCCATAAGATATTGTGTCTCACGACTAACAGGAGCCCCCTGTGCACAGTGAGTGAAATCATTTAACTTGTTTCTTTGCAAATCAACATGGACCGTCAATTTCCAGCAGCGTCAACTGTCCATCACAGCAGAGGGAAAACATCAAAACTCCCCGACAGTAATTGTTCCAAGAGCAGAGTATGACACCCCAGGGAACATCAATGACCAAACCGTCCCAAGACACCAAACATCATTTCTTGTTTATGGGCCTCTCTGGTGCGTCCGTGTAGTAGCATTCATGTGGAAACAGATTTATGGTTGCTAAATTTGCAGGAGATAAAAAGGCCAAGAGTGCCCAGTTGGGGCACTAACTCTTGGCTATTCACATGTTGACTCCTGTGCCGGAGTCTCCGGGGACCCTTTCTCATTGTGCGGCAGACACTCCATGATTCCACATGACAAACTGGATTGTTCCTCGAGTGAGTCTTGCTGAATTATTTTGGTCCTTTCGATTGCATCTCCTACCCCTGAGACTTTCTTCTACTGTTGCCTTTGAGCCATAAGCCTCGACAGCCACCGTTGTCGATACTCAATCTGTTCTGTAACCCCTAAAGCTAATGAAATGTGCTAACAGGGGTTTGTTTGTTTGTCTCCACGAGGGGGGCCAAGGGAAAGAAAATGGAACAACAAGACTCTTTTGACAGTTCCATTCTTTCCAATGTTTTGGAGTGAGGGATAATCATGAAGTATGGATTGGATAGAGGAAAGTTATTACATTTTGTTGTCTTTATCCTTGTTTGAGTTGTAAAAAAAAAAAAAAAAAAAAAGGTCAGGTTGTTCCAAACATGGTTCTTTGCAGTTCCTGGATTTATCCTCAATTCTTACTCCCCTTCTCTCCGTGTGGGAACGGAAAAATCGTTTTTCTCACTTCTCTCAACCTTGTATCCCTCTAAAGCTTCCGTGTACAAACACACAACCTCCTGCCGGGCTGGAGGGTTTCTTGTGTGTATTTACTTTATTGGTGGTGGTGATTGGGATTAGGTGGTTTTATAAAGATCAAATATTGCATCTGACAACACACGACACTCAACTGGAGTTAAGAAGATACGTCCTCGAACAGGTATCTTTAGGATTTTACATTTCCAACATATGTTCTTTATGCGTGAATCGACTACATCAACAAGCAAGCAGTGGTTGTTTTGCATTCGGGAAGGCTGTTGTGCACACTTCAACGGGCCTATCAGCATGTTCTTTAATGGGAAACATGTTGCAAACACTAAGTATAAGCTATGCCACTCAGAAACATGAATGTTCTCTCAACACGCTCTTTAAATTGCAGATTTGCATAGAAGAGTCTTTATTCAAACTCTTCTACACTTCTTTTTTAAACTGTTATTTATATAAAAAAAGAAACGATCCCTGAAGGAGGATTGGAAGGGCTCGACAAAGGGTGGCAAATTTCAATCCCATCCCTCTTAACATGCAGATTCTGAAATAACAAAAGATTATAACTAGACGAAAGTGTGAAGAAGACCAGGGTAAGCAAAGCTACACAATCCCTTTGATCCTATTATGTATTACAAAAGCTTAATCAATATCTAATCAAGGAGAATACAGCATGCCATGTCTTACAGAGCTCTCTGCTGTCAGAGGTGAGGTTGCCATGGTGACTGGACAGGTGTGGGAGAGCTTGGTATTGATGGAAATTAAGAAACATTGATGAGACTTGAAGATGCCGGGATTGAAAAGGGAGATAATTAAAGAGAGGGATGCAGCGGGAGATGTGGGGAGGGTGAGGGAGGGGGGGACAAAAGAGGTTTAAGTTGGAGACGCTGGAGGTGATCCAGGTTACAGGTAACTTCAGGGTGCGGATGCATCTCTGCTTTCCACAGGAGTTGCATTCGCTACAGAGAAACTGTTAAGACAAGAAACGAACGCATTTAATTTACGTGTGGAATTAAAGTTGCATACGAGTGTCAAGGGTTTCCAATTACCAAGGATTTCTTTCTTTACTTTATCACTGCAGCAACAACAACAACAACTTAATGTATTTTTCAAGAGCAACCTGACAGAGGGAAACACACACACGGCTACAATTACATTTGCAGATAATATATGTCAATTTCTCACATAACATAACAAACAAAGGCTCAGACCGGCTCCTGGTGGAATCTGCCTCCAAGTCATCAATACAATAGAATTTAAATGTTTGATGAAGGCAGTTTGGAGAAATATGTGACAATGAGGATATGTCTGACTATAAATACTAGTATAAGCACATTTGGATTTCATTCCAAACTACAATCTGAAACTCAATGTAATGTGGTTATTCCTATTAAAACTAATGGCCTTTCCAATGAGGAGCATTCCACAAGGTTAACACAGTGCCTCTAAATCTGCGTAACGTTACCAACTGCATATATTCCATAGATGGAAAATAAAATGACACGCACGCACAGGGTGGTCATTCACAGGGTGGTCATTCACAGGGTGGTAAAACTGCAACACGGGGAGATAAAGTAAGTGAGACTGAGCGCGTTAGAAAGAGGCACCGAAACGACCTGGGCAAACTCGAGATGATGTCACCGCGGCGCACAGACTGCGCTGCAGAGAGGAACATGTCACGCCCGTGCGTCTGCGCTGTGTCCCGTTCTTGACTCATCCGAGCGGCAGGAGCCCTGCGAGTTCTGTCCATCCTGGCCCTCAGCCCTGCCCGGTCCCACAGATGAGCTGTCTGTCGACACCTGATTAACACTTGAGATAATAGGTCATTAAAGTCCCACTTCAATCAATGAGTCCAATCGAGTAATCAAGGCTGAGATTGAATGAACCCAAACCAGCGTGGAGCCTTTAATCGGTATTGTGTGGGGAGAGTGTCGCTGCACGCAGAATAACACTGTTGTGGTTGAAGCCACGCAGCTGCACATGTGGCGATTCTTCTCTTTCTTCACTGCTGGCCTCAAAATCTCTTGACAATCCTGTGCATTATTTGAATAAAGAGCAGTTTCTTCCTTCATGGAAAGCTTTTATTTAATTGCTTTCACCCATCAGAAGTACAATAACCTCATCATCCCCTCTCGTCTAAAATATGTACATGACCTCATGCAGTGCAGAGCTCTGTGACACACACACACACACACACACATCCCACTCCTCTCTCATACCCCCTCCTTGTTTAGCTGATAAATTAGCTCTGGCCTTTGTTTAAATCTCTCTTGGTATTTGGCAGGTCAACGTTGTTTAACCTGCCACCTTTCAGCTGTGAAATTCCGTCCATTCTCATAAATCAAACTGAAGTGTCATTACTTTCTGATTAGTGTCTTAATCACACAAATACACAATTATCGCTGCTCATAAGCGTCCAAAGTACCACACATGGACAGTTACTAATCTCTCAAACACGATACACACACATGTTTTATTGGACTATCACATCATATGTTAGATCACAGTTTGTAATGATTATGTACAAGCGCACGCGCGCAATCCTGCCACCGCGGATATTGCGCGGAGTTGTTCGCGAGCTCACACGTGTGCACGGGCGATTGAGTGAGTAGTCGTTGTGGGCTGACAGCTGAGCTGAGCTGAAGTGAAAGCACGAGGCCCGGTGACTGAGAGAACAGAGGGATCAAGCATTATCATCAAAAACGACTCCAGTGCTCCCCACTGCGTCCTCACAGCTTCCTCCAGTCAAGCTGTCTGTTTGTTTGTGCATCTGTTGCGTCAGTGTGGACGCTCCGTCTTTTTGAATCAATGCACTTTGCAGCTTCTATTACTCGATGGGGAAGGAGACACGAGCAGAGGACACACACAAAAAAAGTTGAGATAATAAGAGAAAGGTGAGGACACCGTCTACTTTTTCCTCTTTTCACATCAGTATTCAGATCATCCATCCTGATCCACATCTTCATTTATCTTTATGTCTGAGAAATTCATCAAGCCAGAATCACATTAAGAAGTTCAACATTTAACTGCTGCTCTGCTATTACTCCAACAGAGATATCCAGACATGTGTTTCTCCCAGTAATTCGACTGCAGTTTTCTCCTGTAGGAACTGGCACACATGATACCAGTGTGGTTCATAAAAAGACATATCACTGCAGGGAAGTGTGCCTAATTCTGCTCTGAGAGTAGCTCTCGTAAAGAGACATTGTGGCTAGCCTACTAATAGAGCTGTGAGGAGAGAATGATGCAACTCGGAGGCAATGCTTTAATTTGCCCTTGGTTTCGCACACGCGTCTAGGAACAGCCACTCTGTTCCAAAGCTGATTGGCCCGTTTACCTTTAGACACGGGCCAACCACTAGCCTCCGAGGTATGAGGTAGTTGCATTTAGCAAGTGTTCAATTTTGTTTTCCTGTGTTACTTTTCCGGCCTGTGTAGGTCAAACGCTGCAGATGTAATCTCTGTGGTTGCGGGTGTAACGCTGGAGTCTCTCCCCCCCCCCCCCCTTTACGTACCTCAGTGCATATAGGACGCTGTTGCCTTCCACAATACTTTCAAATGTTTAACGTGTATTCTTATCAGAGGATGTTTGCAGTTCAGTCCACTGGGTCCACAATGCCATTTGTCTCTTAGCAACCCGTGCAGCAACAGAGAAAGATCAGAGAAGCTACTTATTAACCTGTTGCTATGACTACAGCGGTAGGCAATAACTCAGAAGATGCTTTAACCCTTTCTCTCCAGACCGCCTGTCTGCTGATCACCACCGATCAACAGACAGGCGGATAATGTGCAGGGAAGAATCATAGCCTTCATATTTCCTCTAACTGTATTCACCTGTCTGCGTCTCTGTGTGTGTGTGTGTGTGTGTGTGTGTGTGTGTGTGTGTGTGTACATGCCCAGCAGAATGTTTGCTCTATAAACCAAATAAATTCATAACCAGTGCACCATCCGAGTGCAAACAGAAACAAAGACATTTCTCCTTTTGTTTCCCTCCGAGCGTTGAGAATACTTTATTGCATATGCATAGATGTAGCGCATTTGATACGAAGTCTCGCACAAGCACAATCATTTTTGACGTACGAACGTGACAGGCTGCAGATGTTTCCATATTCTTTTTTCTGTATACCTCCAAAAAAGGGAACACTGAGTGGTGACAAATGCTTTCCGCACGCAGGTTGAAGCGTTGAGTGTGAACTGATTTGAATTGATGTTATTCCAGGAGAAATCAATGCATTTTTTTTTGTTTTAACAGCTGCAATTACGCCCCTCACGTCAATTCATCAAGAGATTTGCATGAGGTAATTGTTGGCGCCACGTCTACTGATGCATTTTTATTACGTTTCAATTAGGAATTGAATCCAATTAGCGAAGTCATTCCAATCAACCAACAGGGGTCTCTCCTGAAAGCAAAGTCTACAGGATGAGGGGGCTGCTGAGCTGAAGGACACGTGAGCCTTAAGCCCATCTTTAATCCAAAACTATTTGCATTACCTTCCACAAAGCATTTTAATATAATACAACAAATAAGCAGTTTATTAAATTGTAGTGAAAGTATTTTCTAAACTAAAAAGCCGTTAATTATTAAGTATTTTCTATTTATTTGGGTACATTCAGTATCACACTTTTCATTAATAAAAATAAATGATCGAACATTTGAAGTACTTTTGAATCTCAATTTACTGAAGTAAAATAGAAAGTAAATAAAACAACACGAGGCTACAGATGAGTTATTCAACCAACTCTTACAAAGTGTAGCTGTGCATGAACTGCACGTGTGATACTACATGTATACATCTCGACTGCGTTCAGTGGTGAATGTACAGCGTTGCTCGTGATGATCTATAAACCTTCTCTGTTGCACTTTCAAAAGAAGATCACAAGCATAACCTCTAAGTAACCCTGATATTTGCTCCCTCACCAGATGACACAATATCAGTGAAATGCACACACAGAAAGCCGAGCTGAAAGGAAACCTCACAGGGGTGTTACACACTGTTTATTTGCTTGTGAGAATTATCTTCCTAATAACATTGTCAGAAGCGATGGGCACGGCAGAGCTGCACTACCTACTCAAAGCGAGCTCAGAGCTTTGCTTTTGAGGTCGGCTTCTCATTCTATGACATCATGTTAATATCCTTTTATTTATTTATTTTAGAAACTGCTGAAAACTTGTCCTGAGGTAGACAGACGAGCGGGGCGATGGTGGCTGTTTTGGCTCGCAGAAGTTCTGTTCCTTTGATCTTGGGGCAGAGTTAAGTGTGGGGGATTGGTCGTGTGCACGGTGCTACTGCCCCCTGGGGGAGAGCACGGGGATAATCGTAGCTGGGAGCGGCAGATGGCTTCTGCAGCTTCAGCAACCAAAGAACACTCTTTCTATCTACCAACAAGAAAACTGGTGAGGAGTAAGCACTCCCATGGGTTTCTATCATCACCATACTAAACGGATCAGCCTTAGAAAAAAAAACAGAAATGACAGCTTGTGTAACTCAGGTGCTTTTATGGCCTTGAGCACTAATAAACAGAGATGTTACCGTCTCTGTGGGGAAACGTCTAACAGGTCAACGCGTCCAAAAAAACACAGTAGAACAAACATGGTGAACATTTCTTATTCTTATTTAAGTCCAACACAAGTCCCCTAACCTGGAAATGCTGCTCATACTCAAAGTGTCCAAAGCCGGCACAAAGGATCCAGTGACTAAAGTCAGCAGTGCACCTTTGTATCTTTCTTTTTTTAACATAATAGAAGGCTTTTCAAGCAGCTAAAGGAGATTCCCCATCTCTCTCTCTTTACCACTGTCACGGTCGTTCACATGCAGCACACACACACACACACACACACACACACACACACACACACACAGAGAAAACGGACACACTAAAACGTAGCCTTGGCAAATGGAGGTGCTCAGATTGCCCACTTAGACTGTTACATTATCCTTTTTGTGTGTTTACTTTACAGTCTGTGCTCATGTTCAGCCTTTCTTCTGCTCCATCTTTGTGCCTCTGCTCACGCAGCCTCCGTCAGGTGTGTGCGTGTATTTCCCATCCT
Organism: Cottoperca gobio; assembly: GCF_900634415.1. NCBI lineage: Eukaryota > Metazoa > Chordata > Actinopteri > Perciformes > Bovichtidae > Cottoperca > Cottoperca gobio. The sequence continues at coordinate 27,362,323 of NC_041357.1, forward strand.
CATTGTCCCGTCTCTCGTCATCCTTTCATCCGTCCCTCATCTCTCCGCCGCCATCAAGGACCCGGTGGCCTCCTACGTAGCGCCAGTGGAGAGAAGGGTCTGTATCTCGGCAACGCACCTAGCAACCGCTTCTCGTAACTATGGATTATAACCTGTTGCCAAGGGAGACAGAGATGGAGGATTGATTTTTTTCCCTTTTTTTTTTTTATAGGATGAAATTCAAAGTGAATTAGACGCATGAATAAACAATGCATCAAGACAACTAACACTTTATTCATTTACTCTTTTATCTGCTTTATGCTTCACCTTGATAAATATTAGTAAAGATTAGTCGACAGATTAGCACAGAAACATTTTGATATGATTTCTGTGGAACAGTTTTGGACTGTACTGCCCATAAACATTATTCATTTGGTATTCGTTCATTTTATTGCAATATCAAAATAATCAAAAGCCCATTTCATCATCAAATCATGACATGTTAGACTGTTTAAGTAGATATATTTAATGGAAACTATATATGGATGTTGCTCTTAAAATAATGTAAGTAATATTATATGTACACCAGTCAAAGTTATTTATTATGGATGCAGGATTTAGATTAATCTGTGAAATGATGTACAACATTACAGTACATTGTTGCATTATTTTGCAGAGCATCAACAGTAACACTTTTATTTTTGTATTTATTTCTGTCTTGTGCTCTGAATTCCCAATATTAGTCATTTTTAATTAATATAATAAAAAGGAAAGAAATGCAGCAGGATTTAAGGTTCGGATTTAATCCTTGACATCTCAATGATTTATTTTCTATCAAATAAACACTGAACCCACTAAAAAATTGGCATGCATGCTGGCACACTACTAAAAAAGGAAAACAGAGCCCTAATAAGAAAAGGGGACACACACACACACACACACACACACACACACACAGTCCCTTCTCTCTCTTTATGTTGGTGCTTCTCCTTTCTCTCCATCGCCCACTCTCCGATGAGTGCTTTTACATGGCCACACAAACTTGTCATTAAACTAACCCACTATTTTCCATCACCTCTGAGCTAAATTACCACACTCTGCCTGGCATCCTGGACCAGCTTGTGGATATGAAAGCCCACAATTCCCCTGCTATCACCTCTCTGGGCTCTCGCAAGCGCACTAATGATAGCCTGCCACCGGAGAGCGGGTGGAATGGAGCCGTAATGTCCTTGGAAAGTGCAGGCTGGTGTGCACGCTTGTGGGAGAGCGCCCTGCTCCGTGTCAGGCTCGCTCTCTCGCTCTGCTGGTGTGGATAGCCTGCGTCCTCCGGCCTCCGTGTTAATGGGCAGATCTAGCTTGAACCCTGACGACTGGATGTTTGTGACGGGGGCCTGAATCTGACAGAGGTTACTGCCATTAGCATGCCAGTGTTGGCCGGAGTATTGATGCACACACGAGTACGAGCATAAAACCAAACATTCCTACACTGCTGCCTCAACTCCCTGCAAAGTTATGTTGCTATAGTCATTACTGAAGCGTAGCTACCTACAAGAGCACATGCAATGAACTGTGGCTGCAAACATACAGCATGCACACACACACACACACACACACACACACAGAACATTTTACAACCGTTAGATGTTGCACTGTGCTACACTATTTCATTTGTTAACTATAATGTGCTTTATACATATACTGCATTATGCTATATTAAAATGTTATACATTGCTTATAATAAATATCTTAAATAATCTTTCCAGATATTTTATTCCAAATGCATGCAGTTACATTACTTTGTACGTATTAGTAACATCAACATATTTACTTTAATTTGTTTTTTTATGTATTTATTTTGAACACTTTCATAATATTTTTAAATATTGTGACATTATACTGAAAAATATATATATTTTTACCTTTATTCAGACCATAGTTATTGTTCATTGTCAAATGCATAATTACTTATTAATCATACAAAATGTGAAAACCTTTGGTACAATATAGTAATAATTAATACATTGTACATATTACATCCTACTATACTTGATAGAGTTGGATGAAGTGAAAAGATGAACATCACGATGATATCACTAAAGAATGCAAGTTTGCACTGTGAAAATGTAAAGTGATCATCTATGGAGTGATATTTATTAAAACACAATCCTACAATTAAAACATCACTATTTAATATACGCTCCTACGCTATATATATATATATATATATATATATATATATATATATATATATATATATATATATATATATATATATATATATATATATATATATATATATATATATATATATATATATATATATATATATATATATATATATATATATATATATATATATATATATATATATATATGTTATCTTATTCAACCGGCCTCCTCCTCACACGAACATCTCCACAGAGATCATAGCGGACTTGTATCCGAGCAGGTCGCTGTCTGGCTCAAGGACACTTGGAGAGGAAGACACATGAGGACACTACGAGGACAAACTGCTCGGCTCGCGCTGCACTTCCGCTCAGTTACAGTCCCGAGTTATGAGGAACAAACCGGCTGAAGAGGGTTTTCTGTTACTAGTTTAAATATATAATGTTTTGCACTTATTCATTCATTTCATACAAAACTGTTCAATAAAAAATGGGAATGAGTTTGTCTTTATTTCCAACAGAGAAAAAGAACACAAAGAAAACTAATTTGCTTTTGTGGAAACTAAAATAATTCCAAGCTTGGTTGGTGGAAGACGACATTATTTAAATAATGTTGATTTTTCATTTCGGAGGCAAAGAGAACGCTCACTCTCTAACGTGTGGAACCAGACGAAGAGAAGTTCAAACTGTGACAGAAACATTTCATGTTGATACAGAACATAAGTAGAAAAGAGTATTTGTTGTTGTTTTCAGGGAATAAAGACACATTGTGCACATGTGTTTCAGAAGCCACAGGTCTGTTCTCTCAGTTACCACCACCTTGTGGTTGCTGGAGGGTACAAGCAGGAATAACATTACTAATATTACAATACAATACAACATTTAGGGTACTTTTCTGCATATCTATATATAAAAACAAACTATGATTCATGCAGAAGTTACGTAAAGGTCCAGTTAAAGAATCTCTGAGCGCACGGTGAGAACAATATGTTGACTTTATAATTAGAAACTACATTTGATGAGTTTGAGATGTAATTTACTGAGCAATGATTGTAGATTCCTCAACACAATTTTTAAGAATGACTAATGCTTTAAAATCCCTCATTTACAACCGGCAGACAACAAAAGGACCGTGTTCTAACAAAATGTGTGAATCTGTACCAACAAATACAATTTCCTTCCCCGGGATGTAATATGGCCAGCCACCACTAGGGGGCAGTAAGAGTCTGCCGCAGACAGAGTGGACAGAGTACAGCCGAAGCCCTCCTGGGAACAAAGGATTAGTAGGTGGTCCAGCACAATCAAAAGACTGTTGTATGTAAATTGTGTAAATCCACTAAGGGAGAGGAGGGTTACGCTCGTTTGATTTCATGGCCGGTCAACCCACTGGAGAGGACCTCAGGCCAGCAAACCCATGGCTGTTATGGGGGGGGGGGGAGAAGGGCATTGTCAAAAGTCAGCTACTGACAAAAAAAAAAATCACTTTCCTCTGCAATGTTTTGTTTCTGCACTTTTCATTTGGGGATATTTCTTGGCTTCGGTTCCTCGTCTGTCCACGTGTGATTCTGTTGTGGACAAACATAAGGTGACTGTTGTAAAAGTTGTCACCTGTATAGAACATTACCATTCCGGTCAGACCGTAAGTCACCTGGGGACAATGGGAGCTTTGCTGCGTGGGTGAGTGAGTAGGTAGGTAAATAATTTGGGAGAGGAGATAGGGACACAATTAAACTGACACATGTAAATGCTGGCTAAATGGGACATGTGGAGGAGACGGTGCCTTCTCAAGCAGCTAATTGATCAATTAAGTAAACAGAGGCCGCTCCTGGAGGGGTGTCGTGGTGGGGCCGGAAAATGGGTGGAAGATAAGGCAAGGTGCTAATGACTCATCTGTGGCTACAATACGAGTCTGACAACGATAATGCAGCAGGAAGGGCTGCGGGGCGACAGAAGCACCGCGTGGTCAGTGAAATGTCTCAGAATACTGTGTGTGTACTCAGTTTGTACACCAACAATGTTTTAGGTGTGCGCACATATGACACGCTTTACATTTGTTGTTTTATAGTGCTGCTTTTACATCTTATATTTCCAATGTAAAGCAGGCGCAGTGTCGTCTTTTCTGCTACTTTAGCTGCAGGAAACTTTAATTTAGCTCATTCACAGTAACAAAAAGGGAATATGTTTGTGGAGATACAGATGCCTTTGCAGAGGCTCGCCGGCTGAACGAGGAGACTTCTTCACACCCCACATCCGTAATTGGTCTAAAATATCACAATTTGCTTTTGCTGCCTTGTGGAAGAGCGACTCCAATTCTGCTTCTTGCACATTTGCTGCCACGGAGTTCCAAGTAAAGCGACAATACAAAGCCTCTGCGAGTAACTTCTTTACGGGGGAGTAAACACAATAACGGGAGCACCTAACAATATATGGTAATCCAGCAAGACCACAAACTATAGGCTCATATGTTAGCACAGGAAAATAAATATTAGCTTCAAAGAAAGTAGGATTTATTGCGTATTCAAAGTGTCCGTGTCCTGATTTCAGGTCAGCCAGGCCTCTTCATACGTACACCGCCACCTTCAGACGGGACCTCAGTGTTGTAACTCAAGCTCTGTGTCACATGTGTTGGGTGTTCTCTGTTTTAATGTCTACTTGTGCCCTTTGCTGCCGTGTGAAGTACTTTGTGCGGCACTTAAAAATAAAACTGATTTGATCTGACCTAAATATAAACGTGGATAAGAGGCATTTCATCTAAAGATTAAACGTCTTGGACTTTGGCTTACTTCGATCATATCTTGCATCGTAATGGGGGCCTTGTAAAAGTGCATTATCCACATGCTTGGGAGGAGGGTAATACGTTGACAAAGAGGCACGCTCTGATGTTCCAAATGTGCAGAGTAAGTGGCGCTGAACGAGACGGGCTCCTGTGCTGACAACCAGGTGGACAGGTCCCCACCCTCATTCCCTCCGTCTTTCATTTGAATAATGCATGCTAATTACCTACTTGCCGAGAGCAGAACTGTCACCCCACAGGCCCAAATAGAAATTGCCATGCACAAACACAGACACACACGAACCAGCATGTGCACTCACTGGCACACATGCACACGTACAGTGGCTGTCACTGCGGCAGTTCTGCATACGTCCTAAACACTGGCATATTTACAATAGAAACTTGTGAGGACCGAGTCGATAAACTTGAGGGAATGCTTTCAACAAAAGGACCCGTCAAGGCATTATGTAGGCTAATGATAGACTACATGCAGCACACTGCTGGAAGAGCTGAGCATGGCACTTCTTAAGCTCTAACTGACAGAGATTGACAGCACGGGCGATACAATAGTTCGCTGAAGTAGAAGCGCTGATACTGTGAGGAATCGTACGCATGTTAATCGTCATTTTATAATGTGAAGAAATACTTTAAAGTTAATGAAAAAAGAAATGTTTCAGAATGTTGACAGATTAAGCAGTTACAACAAATATAAAAAATTAAAATAAAAACTTAAGAGGAGAGGCTCGTCACTTAAAGGAGGATAGCTGGTCCACCTTAAAAGGTCAGTCCACCTTAAGTGGGACTAAACTGCAGTTACACACATCTTCACACACAAACTCTCTGTCTCCTAACCGGACACTCGTCACGTTAACGTTACACCGGGCCTGCAATACACTCTGCACAACATCACAGCTAATCTAATCAATGCGGTGGAGACTTACTGGACAAGAGTGTAAACGACAACACACACACACACACACTGCGGCTGCTAACTCTCCCAGACGGGTGAACCGGGGACTCAGTTGCCTGTTTAGCGCATAAACTGCAGCTGGCAATAAATGATGGATTTAACATGTTTGTGCATCAGTTATTGTTGCAGCTGGCGGCCGGTGAGGCTCTTGAACCACAGCACCCCTGCATGCAAGTCATAACTCTTGTTGGCAACTCCTTGTAAAAGCATCAAAAAAAAGGTACTTCTAGCTCAGAGAGCCAGGCTTCCTGTGCCAGCAGCTTTGCACTGCAGGATTGGCGCTCCTTTTCCCTTATCCTGTAATGTAACTTAGCACGTACCCCCGCAAAAAAGACATAAAAGGGACAGTTAAAAAAACAATAAGGGACTATTACAGAAACAAGAGTGACAGCAAAGAAATAAATGTTTATCTACACACACACACACAAGTATGCACGTACACACATCCATAATTCCATTCCCACATGTATTAACAGACCCACAAACATATATGCTTACTCTGGCTCTCTCCCACACATGCACTTGAATACACACACACACACACAGACACACACGTCTTTGTAATATAGCCCTAGCATGGAACTAATGCTCGTACCTTTGCAGAGTTGCACAGCACTTACAGTGTATCGTGGGAGCTCAGAGGGTTTTCATCCCATTCATTTGAGGCTTGGTTACACAGAAAAATCCTCAGTTGGCTAAACCTGCAATTCCACTGATGAGCTTCCTGGCTGCGGACCCAATACGGAGGTATCTGGCAAACTGTGTGTGGGTGCATTTTTTATGAATTCATGTGTACGTGCGCCTGTGTGTATTTGTGTGTGTGTGTGTGTGTGCGGCGACAAATCGCCAAACAACGCTGCCAGGGTTTGCTTCTCCAACTTTCATTTCCCACAACAAAAAAACGGTGGCAACCTGGGGCTACTTTGACCCTCCTGTCTGTCTGCCTGTGAAAAGGCCCGCCATTGGTATGCAAGGCATGGTGTGTCCTCAACAATAATTCGGGGATAAAATCAATGATGCTGCCAGTGAACGGCCCGTGATTTTTACTGTCTCCATCAGTGACTTTTGTGGAAGGTGTGTGTGGCTCTCTGACACGCTGGTTTGACAGATCTTCAACAGCTGTGTTGGTGGAGGGCCATGTGCGAGCGGGGATGAGGGTGTTGACAAGGCTGTCCATTAAAGCTGCGAGTGACACATGAGCAGCAGTAAAGCTGGTCTGTCCCATCGCCGTCATCGCTGTCACCAGTTTGCCGCCGCAGAGGGTTTAGCCTCGCTTTAATGGATTCCTACTTGACGGATTCCACTTGATCACATCTCAGTTGAATCTCCATTAAGATGTCAACGCAGTGGTTAATGCATTTGAGTTTTTACCCCTCGTCCTGCTAAACCGTTATTTATGACACTTATTAGGAAGCGTAACCCGGCCATCAATTAATGTCCTGCAGGCATGCTAAGCAATTGGGTCCATTGGCGTCAGACCAAATGTACTGGAACGTCCATTAATACTGCAACCCGCACACAAGTGCTCACATTCTAATGAGCATATTCAGAGACACACACACGCACTTCTTTAGGCATACACGTGCACATTTGCAATTTTCTTAAGTTGCATTTTGAGAAAAGGTCTAATGTATCATGAAAAGAAGACAAATCTTCCTTGTGCTTATACTTATGCTATATACATATACATACACACACACACATATGGTTTTACTCAGTGCTGACTGCTTCCCCTTCCATTAATAATGACCAAAGAAATGATGTAATAGTACATCCTGATCTAGCTGCTGTAAAGAGAAACATGGAGCCACACACTGTGAGAAGAGGAAAAGGTCCCGAGGGTAAATGTCAGCTCATGAGATTGACTGCAGTGAAATGTCAAGAATCAGTGAATTTGACTAGAGTCTGGTGTGTAGTGTTACTGGTGTTAATACACTGACAATGGGATGGCTGGTAGCACCAAACACATTTTAAGAGCATTTTAAACTGTATACTTTTTAGTTGTAACCATTTAATGTTGCTTTCCAGTATTTCTTGTGCTAAATTAAAAAGGCTATTTACTAGAAGACCTCTGGTCCGTGTCCTTTATCACCTCGTTTACTTTTAAAGCAGAGCTTTTGTTTTAATTGTCTTGATCATGCAACAAAACAAAAATAGCACTTTGCATTTAGACTAGTTAGGGCCCGCACTGTGTTGGTTTACACACAGCCCACGAGCTGCGGACAACATGGACTTGCATATGAATACAATGGAAGGATTTTGTGCAGCAAAGCGCCCATGAAAAAGTTACAGAACTTAATAATAATAATAATAATAATAATAATCTTTATTTGTATAGCACCTTTCATACAAGAATAGCAGCCCAAAGTGCTTCACAGCAAAAACATAACAATTAGACAGAATAAGAGCATTTACAGTACAATAATCAGTGTTGATGTAAATGAGTCTGAAGTATTAGAAATAGTATAAATTAGCAGAATTAAAATAGTATAAAATAGCAGAATTAAAATATAAATTAGAATAATTAAAATAGTATAAAATAGCAGAATTAAAATATTATAAACTAGCATAATTAAAATAGTATGAAATAGCAGAATTAAAATAGTATGAAATAGCAGAATTAAAATAGTATAAAATAGCAGAATTAAAATATAAATTAGAATAATTAAAATAGTATAAATAGCAGAATTAAAATATAAATTAGAATAATTAAAATAGTATAAAATAGCAGAATTAAAATATTATACACTAGCATAATTAAAATAGTATGAAATAGCATAATTAAAATAGTATGAAATAGCAGAATTAAAATAGTATGAAATAGCAGAATTAAAATAGTATAAAATAGCAGAATTAAAATATAAATTAGAAGAATTAAAATAGTATAAAATAGCAGAATTAAAATATTATAAACTAGCATAATTAAAATAGTATGAAATAGCAGAATTAAAATAGTATGAAATAGCAGAATTAAAATAGTATAAAATAGCAGAATTAAAATATAAATTAGAAGAATTAAAATAGTATAAAATAGCAGAATTAAAATATTATAAAATAGCAGAATTAAAATATAAATTAGAAGAATTAAAATAGTATAAAATAGCAGAATTAAAATTTTATAAAATAGCAGAATTAAATTTTATAAAATAGCAGAATTAAAATATAAATTAGAAGAATTAAAATCGTATAAAATAGCAGAATTAAAATATTATAAAATAGCAGAATTAAAATATTATAAAATAGCAGAATTAAAATATAAAATAGCAGAATTAAAATATTATAAAATAGCAGAATTAAAATATAAAATAGCAGAATTAAAATAACATTGGAGATCATGCCTAGTTTCCGTATCTGTGCCGTACTTAACGACCCTCCTGAAACCACATTCATCACCATTCTTGTAAATGTTTTAAACGACCAGAGCCATATTTTGAAAGCATGAGATCAACAATGGGCCGCTGTGGCCCTTCAGCTGGTTTACTCCCTTTGCTACACATTCCTGGCAGTCTTCGTACTTTTTACGTTTACAGCGTCGACCTCTTTATTGACCTTTTAACGTTTAAATCACAGACGTCCCTGCGTGTCCAGATTCTACGTTTAAAGCCCGCTTCATAAACAAACCCCAGTTTGTTAAGTTTCATGAAATCTATCGGTTAAAGACAGTTTTTCTCCAATAATATTCTTTAATCTTTCACTTTTCCACTAATTGTGTAAAGAACATGCAAACACGTCAGAGGAACTTCCTCTTGTTCCCGTGGTAACACCGTCTATTTGATCTCAGGCTTTTCAAGAATACACACTGTATCGAAGTTACCTTTACACATTCAATGTTAAACCAGTTATAGCACAAACGAACAGCACAGAATGAAATCCCTTAAATGAGTTGAAAGTGGCAGAGCAGCAGCATTAAAAGTGAAGAGATGTGTTTTTAGCTTACTTTTGAAGATATTGAGCGAGCTTGCCTCCCTAATGTCTGCAGGTAAAGTGTTCCATAGCTTTGATTGAGCCGATATGGCGGCTGTACCCGTCATACCAGGAACAACTTACGTTGGAAACGGTTTCTGTAAATGATGAATTTGGAAAAGACTCCTGACAAAATGAGGTTTGGCTTTGTAACAATTGAATCAGAGCCGATTTGCAAATATGGCAGTTTCAATTTGTAAAGAATAAATAAATAGCTGCAGCTCTTTACCTGCCTTGCAATCCAATCAGAGAAACACCTGGTTATGACGGGACGTGGGAGGTTTGGAGAAATGATCCCCTCTAAATCCACTTTGTTAGTGTGAATGGAGTTACTTACCAGCGTGTGTTCAAGAGACCCCAGTACCTGTTGTTGTTTGAATGTGTTCTCAAGCAGACAGCAGCGAGGAACAAGTTACGAAGGAAACACCGCCATAGCTCATGCGAGACAGGCCATTACTCATTTGATGTAAGCTTTTGTTATTAGCTAAATTCAACCGCCTGCAAGATGAAGGACAGGAGTAAACACACGGTGTGTATTGAGCAAATTGTGTTTGGTGCCTGTGTGTGTGTGTGTGTGTGTGTGTGTGTGTGTGTGTGTGTGTGTGTGTGTGTGTTTAGGAGAGCGAGAGGCTGATTCACCGAACCCGTTTACTACTGAAGGTTTTTAATTTGGTTAAATTAATTTAAGCCTCAATTTCAAGGGACAGACTCATTTCTAATTATCTTAAAGGATTAAGTAACTGATAAATGTTTTGGAATCATTGTGTCTTTAAAATGTGGAAATGATCCAAAGCTAATGGACAGCATGTTGTGTATTTATTAATGCTAGTAGAGTTCATGATTAACATGCTCGTGTAGCTCGTGCCATTCTCTGGACGCTTGATGACATAACCCACAGAGCTCACAGATACTGATGTGTTTTGACAGTTTTGTGTACATTGTTCAGGAGTTGCACGGAGCGCTTGCGTCTGACTTCCTCCCTTTTAACATATCTGTACGCTAAGAGTGGGGCTAAGGCGGGTCAGGAGACATTTAAATCAACAAGATAAAACTCTTTGTACACTGAGCTTTAGAGGTGAGATGAGCTTCCAGCCAGCCAAGCCGAGCTAACCGTCTGAAGCCGTATATGTAACCAACAGATATAATCTGTTAATCTAACCCTCCACAAAAAACTAATTAACGCATTTCCCAAAATATCGATCTGTTCCTTCAGGTCACAAACATTTCTTTACACCCGTTTGATCGTTACAATAGTATTCCAACGAGGTCATTAATCTAATAACGCTACGACATCTTGGAAAATGTTTTATTGACAATGTGCAACATCATAAGTGTGTTTATGTGCGGCTGTATTGCTCGATGGTACCGCTGATGTCTCCTCATTCCACCTCTCTCGTCCGTGTGTGTGTGTGTGTTAAAGTGTAACTGTGTGTGTATGTGTGTGTGTGTGGACCCGTGGCCTGTGGGGCAGAGGGTTCTGTCAGGCCCACGAATGAGTGATGAATGTGTGTGCAGAGAGGGGAACCAGGTGCCAACTCCATTGACTCCTCTTCTCCACTGACTGTTCACGCCAGTGTGTGTGTGTGTGTGTGTGTGTGTGTGTGTGTGTGTGTGTGTGTGTGTGTGTGTGTGTGTGTGTGTGTAAGAGAGAAAGTGTGAACAATGTGTGCATACGTGTACATTTGGAGTGTGTGCATGTGGGCATGACCATGCACAATTTCATGTAAGTGCATTTGTATGCATCTACACATATGCGTGTGCGCTTGTGCACGTGTAGGATTCTGAAAGCACAGCGAGATAATACTTCTCTCTTTCTCATCTCCCTCATCCTCGCTCATCCTGACACCCCCCATGCCCTCTCCGTCACACTGCTGCCTCTCATCACAAACCTAATCGTCTCACCCCCTCGGCAAGTACGTGCTGTGCGAATTAAAGCGCCCCTGCCCTCTTTTTCTCTTTCTTATTCCTCTTTGTCTTCTTCCTCCTCCTCCTCTTCATCCTTCTCCTAATAATTTTCGTCTTTTGTATGTAATGGGTGTCCGACTTTAAGTGGCCACAGCGTTTCAATAATGTGTTTACTTATCTCCATTTAGCTATTGAGCTTCTGACATTTTCAATTTATGTTTACAAATTGCAAACATTAACATGTAAATGTGGCGGATGCCTCACAGGGCTTCCGTATAGTCATTGAAAAGGGGTCATGGAATAGGACAACAAACCAGTAATGGCACAGCTTGTTCCCGAAGCATTTGTGTGCGTCGACGGTTGTTGTGTAGCACTTTTCTGCGGCTAATGGCTCGAGATATGCACACAGAGAATTGTACTCGCAGTGGGTGCAAAGGTCTTAGTTGATGTTCTAACTCAATCAGGAATAGGGTTTGGGAGGGGCTGGATTATATGCACGATCATGTGTATTATTAACATGATGGCAATATTAAAAATGGTAAAAATCATATATATAAAGAAATTATATCTTTATTTTCACAGTAAACATTTGGGGTCACTTTATTGTAGTTGCCAATCTTTAATTATTGGAATGCAATAAAGTGCAAAATGAGGAAAACTTTTTCACACCAAGTTCTTTGTATCTCAACGGCTAGAACACACCAATTCCTGCAGGAGTGAGAGCTCTCTCTGCCGTTTCTTTTGCATGTGCTGAAACTAAACAAGCAGGGACACAATATAATGCAGAGAGAAAGAGTGTATCGTGAAGCAGCGACCGGCTCTCCTCTTGGAAGCCTTTTCAATCAAGCAAGAAACAGTAATTCATTTTCTCCTCCAAGCCACAGTTGGTTGCAGTTGAAGCAACGATTACACGGACAGACAGAGTGACTTAATGCTCATGAAAGGGAAAGAAAAAGGCAAAGTCTATATTCAGGAGTTCAAACTGCGTTTGGTGCAAGCGTAGCTCTGTAGACTGTAACAGAGACTGCCTGTGGGGAGAGGAGTAAGGCAGGAGTAATCTATAACTGAGAGGCTAGTAATGAGAAAGATGTGCCAGCCGTCTGCTCACTGTGATAAGATGAGGAAGTTCCCTCAGGGCCTAAAGCATCTCTGACCCAAACAACAACAAAGACAACAAACGGGTTACTGCCCAAACCATTTCTATTTTTTTCCCCCCATTCCCATCCATTGTTTCCGTTCCTTTCTGCCTCAGTCTTTCTCTCCGTCTCCTCCCTTCCTCTTCTTTCCATCTCTCACAACCCCTTTGTCTCCAGCTTTTTCTGTCGCTAGTCCCCTACAGTCTCTCTCTCTCTCTCTCTCCCTCTTTTATTTTTTAAATGTCCCTCTCTTCCTCTATTCTTCTCTCACTCTCCATCCGTGCCTAAATCCAACTCCATACAAAGCCCCGCTGCCATGTAATCGGTTTCATCAGCGTTTTTTTTATTAGCTTAAGAAGAATACATGGTAATTAAGGGGAGTGCGGCCAAGCAAGACGGGGAGAGGCTTCACCCAGCCGCTGATGTGGAACAAGAAGGAAAGAAAGAAACAGAGGAGATGGAGGGGGGGAGAGAGAATGAGGTGTTGCGGGGGTAAGGACGAAAAAACAGTAGATAAAGGGCAAGAAGGAAAAACGGGAGGGAGAAAGATAAGGAAGGGTTTTGAATGGCGACAGGAAATGAAAGGCTGGAGCGTGAGGGTCACAATGATTTCGGTCGCGCTCTCCAGTGTGTGGAAAAGCGCACGCCGTCGGAATGGAAATGAGACTAATGTCGTGTTAATGTGGTCCGAGTCACACTGCACCAATGTGAGGACACAGGGGCTGCCATCATCTGCCTAATCCCCTGTGTCCACTTAAATGGCCCATTCAGGACAAGTGCACCATGAGGGTGCTATCGGAACGAGGACGCCGCCGTTGTTTCATGCTAGGTCGATTTTTATGTTCTTCAGACTGGCTGCATGGTACACGTGTTAATGAGGTGCACAAGAGATGCTCCTCATTGTTGAGCAACTTGATATTACTAAGGAGCACTGGGACTGATACAATCCTACTCAGACTCTTGTTGTATTCCTTTCTGAAGGATGCTTGACACCTTCAATTGTTTTGCAACATTTTGGCATCATAACACCAGAGGGGGGGGCAAACTTGAGTGCCATAACAGAAGCATTTCTATATTTTCATATATAGCAGTGAACCTCCCTAAGCTTTGTTGTCCTGAGCACAGATCTTTACATTTGTGGTGAATACTTGCACTTACTCCCCCACACACACACACACACACACACACACAATGTTCATTTCACACACAGAGAGTTGCAGCAGAAGCCAGTGGACCTGAGAGACCCAACTCAAAGAATATTTCCTGCAACACGCCGACCGTTCTGCCGCCAAGCTGTGCTAACATTAATTTTCTGCTGAAACAGCCACTGGCCTGCGAGAGCAAGTTTGCCCAGAGCTGAAATATCAATTATACTGTTCTCCCTGGCAGAGAGAGCGACGCTTTAATCTTCACACAACCAATCAAAATGTCGTCTGGACTGGACTGAAAGAGGGAATTGTTGGCCACGCTTAAAAAGGGCAGCAGTTTCCACCCGTCTAGTTAATATTGACACAAAGAAGGTCCGTCGGTGGACTGCTCTGTTGCTATGTTCTGCTTTTCCATGTTTCTTTCCCTCTTTCTCACCGTACATAAATACATGCACACCCACTCACTTACAAACAAAGTAATCCATCCATATATTCTCTATAGGCTACCCACTTATACTGTGCAGGGTGGTGGGGCCTGCAGCATAGCCCAGCATGCGCAGGGAGAGAGAAAGGGCACACCCTGGACAGGTCGTTTGTTGCAGGGCGAACAAGCGGAGGCAGACAACCGCATTCACGCTCACCGACAATTCAGTTTCCAATTCACCTAACCTGCACGTCTCAGGCCTGTGGGAGGAAACCGGAGCATACACAATCAGTTTAGAAAAATATGGAAGAGGCACAAGGACATGCACACCAATGCGCACACACACACACACACACACACACACACACACACACACACACACACACACTCACTGGCTACATTTATTCTTATTCCATTTCTTAATTTGTAAAAGTAACCTTTAAGCCAAGCCTGGATATAAACTACAGTAACTAAACTGAAGCCTGATGTCAAAGTAGCCTCTTCAAGAAGAGAAGCCAAAAGTGGAAGGACACTAGTAAAAGAAGACACACACACACACACACACCGCCCCTCTGCCTCCACACAGATTTTATACACTAAAACGTCCTCCCAATTCCTCTGTCTTCTTCACACAGCACCGGCCCCCACCGAGCAGCAGCAGCCGCCTTCCTGGCTGGCATGTGAAGACTGTAATTTTCCGCCACACTTCCCCTGCTGTTTGCTGGCTCTTTCCTTGGTGCCGTGAAGATAGCGAGCGAGCTAGCGGTGAACAAGGTGCGGGCCTCGCCAGCTCTCCTGCCTCCCTGCGATTATTAATGCAGCAGCAGCCAGCGTGGCCGCCAGGTTAAAGCAGCAATCAGCGCACACTAAATAAGATCATTCACAGCCTCTTTAAAAAAGGCAGAGCTGCAGCGAGACACACACAAACACACACACACACACACACACACACACACACACACACACACTGTTGAAAGAAGATGCAGGTGAATGGAAGAAGGTACAGTGTGCACACACACACACACACACACACACACACACACACATTCCCACAGCAGCCATGAGTGGAGTGGATACAAGACATTTTAAGAATATGTCCGTATGCAAAAGTATTCAGAATAAAAGAATCTTGCGTCGAATAATAACATCAATGTATAATATAAAGTATTTATATTAAGACTTAACATGTAATACTAATAATTTGTGGAAGAAGATAAACCACTTTTTGTAAATAAGCAGTAGGCTGTCGACCAACAGCGACAAGTCTTTCTACATAAATTATCTTAATTGCCTCACATACATTTCAGACAGCTGGTATAGAAAGCTTCGCAGTCGTCGAGCATAACAGACAGACAGCTCATGAACAGAGTTTATGAGATCTCCCATCATTTTATTGTTTAAGTACGTCATATTATTGTTTTAAGCTCATCACATTAAAAGCTATAAAGTGTATCGCTGGTGGCTCAGGCTGTGAAGCAGTGCTGTCAGTCTGCATAGCTAACGTTAGCTCAAGTACTGTGGTTAAAGTGCAGAGCTGTCAGCGGCGTCAAACATCCACCGCCAATATATCGCCACTTTCAAAAAGTCATGATCACGTCTGAGGATATTGAATTCTGTTAAGTATACCACTTACTGTATGTAATATCTTAAGAAAGGTGGGCTGAATGGGACTTAATTATCAAGTTGACTTTTCTCTGACAGACTGGAAACACCTCAAGCAACAGAATATTTTTCCATCAGCTTCTTTTTTTCACTTGTAAACTAGAAACATATTTTAATATACTAATATATATATATATATTCTAATATATATATATATATATATATATATATATATATATATATATATATATATTCTAATATATATATAACTAAGAAACTCGATACAAGACACATTCATGTAATGAGTAAAACAAAATCCAATTGGCGGTTCCACAGATATGCCCTGCAAATAATCAAGAACTGATGGCTTATCGATAAGCATTTTACTCGATATTGATAACAGCTCAACGACAACAACACGAATACATAAATAAAGTATGTGCGCGTTATAAATTATGTTTAATTTGAAATGTCTAAAACTAACCGAAGTCCTTCGAGGGAGGCGGCGCCTGTCAGGTGGTGCACGGTGGAAATGGAAATCAATGGAAAGGGGGTTGAAGTGTAAACAGATTATTAACACTGTGTTCTGTGCCCATTTCACTATATTACATACCTCTATGATTCCCAATAGATGACCTGAAGCACAATAGATTTCCAGGCGTAAGCTCTGCAGAAATCCATTGGTAATTTCAGCCTGATCAATTATCCACTCAAGCTCATCACATTCTCAGTTTGGCTTGGTTTTGATGAACGACAAACTAGTTACTGTAGTCGAGTAAATTTAAGAGAAACAACACTGCACTGGGAGAAATCTGCGTTGTTACGGTAGGTTGCTTAAAACTACTACTTACAAAAGGATTTCACTTTCATGTCAACAACTAGAATGAGCTTTTAAACATTCATGCAGGAACCGTCCGTACCTGATATTGAAATGGTGTGGAAACAATCCTCTCAGAGAATACTTAGTAGATTGTTTTTAGGTTGATAATGATCCATTAAGCCATTTCAGACAAACACACACACACACACACACACACACACAATTGGTCTATTAATCTGATTCTGTGCAGAATATAAAAGGGAATATTTACTCCTAATGTTGTGGACGTCCAGTCCTTCCTGCCCGTCCATTAAAACTATACTATACTGTTTGCGTTGTACCCACGGGGTGCATCCCAACCATCGCTGGATTACTGCCACACTGAAGGAAACATTGTAAGCAGATTTGTGGACGTGCGTTAGTGATGGACATCGAGGATATCATTATCTCTGATATCTGGAGAGCGCAAGTCACACTGAATCTGAAAATACACGTGTATCATGCGTTTGTCGACAGGTCTGACTGGGTTATGACTTTGAGGATCAGTGCGATTGTTGACGCAAATTGCAGCACTAAAGGTTTTACCTTAATTGCCTCCATTAGTGACAGCGGCGCTGCTGCTCCTGTTGACCGCCAAACCAGCGTGCAAAACTACAACAATGAAACTACAATAAAGTCACCCCTCCTGCACGCCACAGGGAGGCCTCACAGTTGCCACACTGCCATCGGCCTATCAGCAAATAAGAACACTTTCAGCGATGGCAGTGGCTGATGTTTATCTGTTGAGGCACATCGATGCATTACATGTTGTTTTACTTTGACGACATTCGGAAGAAGAAGCCATTGGCTGGACACGACTCTGTAAGATGTGCTTTGTTTACCAATTAAAATGAAATGTCGGCCGTGTTTTATCTCGGAGGAAGATCAGCGACACGCAGTTTGAAAGACATTTTTCTTTACAGAAATGCGACAGCACTCGGATATTGGAGAAATTATCACCTCCGTTTTGCAGCAGTACGTACGGACAGCTCAGCGCCGTGTGTTACGACGGGGAGAAGAGGAGCACACGGAGCTGCAGTCAGGCAGAGATGCTCACAGTATCTTTAGGAGTTAGTAGACTATGATTACAGGTGGGAGTATAGCAGACTATAAAAAGCTTTAGAAGCAGTTATTTTAAAGAAATAATAATCTTTTTATTTGAAAGAAGGATATAATAAACGATTCATAAATGTGTATGATTGAATTTGTGCTCGTTCCAAGAAAGTGTAATGAAGGACTGGATGACTTCAAATAGTCCAGTTCTCTTTTTCTTATATATATATATATATATATATATATATAAATATATATATATATATATATATATATATATATATATACACACACACGAATATATATATATATATATATATATGAATATATATATATATATATCTCCCTGCCTCTCTCTCTCTCTCTCTCCCTGCCTCTCTCCTCTCTCTCTCTCCTTCTCTCTCTCTCTCTCTCTCTCTCTCTCATCTCCTCTCTCTCTGCCTATCTCTCTCTCTCCCTGACTCTCTCTCTCTCTCTCTCTCTCTCTCTTCTCTCTCTCTCCCTGCCTCTACTCTCTCTCTCTCTCTCTCTCCGCTCTATCTCCCTGCCTCTCTCTCTCTCTCTCTCTCTCTCTCTCCTGCCTCTCTCTCTCTCTCTCTCTCTCTCTCCTCTCTCTCTCTCCTCTGCCTCTCTCTCTCTCTCTCTCTCTACTCTCTCTCTCTCTCTCTCTCTCTCTCTCTCTCTCTCTCTCTCTCTCATCTCTCTCTCTCTCTCTCTCTCTCTCTCTCTCTCCTCTCTCTCTCTCTCTCCCCTCCTCTCTCTCTCTGCCTCTCCTCTCTCTCTCTGCCTCTCTCTGCCTCTCTCTCTCTCTCTCTCTCTCTCTCTCTCTCTCTCTCTCTGCCTCTCTCTCTCTCTCGCTCTCTCTCTCTCTGCCTCTCTCTCTCTCTCTCTCTGCCTCTCTCTCTCCTGCCTCTCTCTCTCTCTCTGCCTCTGCCTCTCTTCTCTCTCTCTGCCTATGCCTCTGCCTCTCTCTCTCTCTCTCCCCTGTCCCTGCCCCCCTCCCCCCTCCCATCACCCCAGCCACCTCACCTTCGAATGGGCACTCGGCCACCTCCTTCTTTTACACCATCTCTGGCTGCATCGTCTTGCCCCCCTGCACCCCCGCCTCTTTTTCTTTTACCCATATGATTGATGGTAAATGCAACTTCTGCTGCTAAATGCTAATGCTAATGCTAATTCACAAATCCTTGAACATTTGCTTCCCTGTGCAGCTCCCTCTTTGACCTCCCTCTCACGCAGAGTGAGCACATCTGCCTGCTCTCTCTGTATGCTGACCCATCTTTTACTCTGACCTCTTCTGATGACAGACAGATTCATTCTTCAGACTCTGGTCTTTCTTAGAGCTCAGCTATTTCAGTCTTCACAGGACACAAAGGGCACCCATCTCCTCATCTGTGATCCACGGATTACTGCTTTATTTCATCTCTACGTCTGACCAAGCATCCATGTCTCGCCTGTGCAGCGTAACGGTTTAAATTTACAGATAACGCTGCTGCTGTTTCTCTTTTCCCGCTGGGAGGTTCTTTTACTCACCTTGCCAACATAGCTCTGTGACTAGGAATGGAAAGCTTCTATGATCACGATTCTACGATTATCTTTAAGGTCATTTGTAATTTACACACATAAAGTAATGAAGAGAATGTCCCTGACCTCTGAAAATGTATTAAGTATATTTCTTGGTGAGCAATGTTTGTGGGATTTCTTTGTCAGAAGTCGTCATCACGTTTGAATTTAGTCAAAAAGAAAAGAAAGAAAAGAAATCAGGAAAGCCTCAGCTACATATGATTTGGACAAGATGTTGAGCGAGAGGAAAGGAGTTGACAAAGATGGTCAAGAAGTATCCAGAAGCACTTTATAATAAACGTTCGAGCAAAATGGTAAATGGATGCATTTATATAGATCTTTTCCAATCTTTGCAATCGCTCAAAGCTCTTTATGACACACGTCAGCATTCACACAGAGTCATACAGAGTCAGAGGCTACCATACAAAAGGTGCACAGCAGCTCGTCAGTACACACACACACACACACACACACACACACACACACACACACACACACACACACACACACACACACACACACACACACACACACACACACACACACACACACACGGTTCAGTGTCTTGCCCAAGGACACTTCGACATGCTGCAGGGGATCGAACCCCCGACCCTCCGACCGGTGGACGCCTCCACCTGCTGAGCCGCAGCCGCCCCGACTGACACATTACCTAATTCCAACCTCCCAGTCGTGAGGATTTGCTGATTTTATAATAGTAAACAGTCATTTGATGACATCATCCTTGGTGTAAGAAATTGTGATGAGCATTTCACACATCTTTCTGATATATAGACCGTACAGAGAAAATCCACAGCGCATCATTAGAATGTGAAACACACATCTGACTCAACTGAACAGCCTCATCATCATCATCATCATCATCATCATCATAATCCTCAGCCAGTAACGAGGTTGTTAATTCAACCTATTCATATTGATTTCTGGATGTGTTGACAGAGTGTACTGAAGGCTCCTTACTGAGAGATGATTGCATGCGATGCAGATTGCAGTGAACTGGATGCACCAATGTTCAGAAATCGTTTCCGATATATTAATGTTACGCTGCTTTCCTCTGCAAATGTACCATGATGCATTGCATACATTTCTATGTCAGAGACATTTTGGCTTCTGTGACAAGACAAGTGTTTGTTGTCTGAGTTTATGTGATGGGGAGAATAACCTGCAGTATTACAGAGAGTGTTTTCTACAATGCTTCCCAATTCCATAGAGATACAAGCAGCAGTCAGGCACTGCGATGACATAAATGTCTGAAGTGACGTTGAGGCGTGAGCCGGAATTAATCAAAAGATACTGAAGACGTCAACATTTGTTACTTTAACCAACAGTAATCTGTTGTGCGAATGATGGAGGAGGAACAGAAGGGACAGGCACCATTGTTTGTTGTTTCCATCTGATGTATATTTCATAAACATTACGTTTCTTTTTCACACTGCACAGCGTTTCATTCCTAACGAAATTAACTGTCTAGAAAGTTGGCGTTGCTGAGAAGCATGCTGTCGGAGCTTGCTGACACGGACTTACTGTAAGTGCTTATTAATTAAAGGATAAAGTAATTAATCAATTAGAGTACTATCAGAGAGAAAGTATCATGCCGTAGATGGGAGGCTTGATATTGCATCATCTGCTGGACAGTATGTATTCCAAGACAAACTATATTCCACATTTTAGGACGGAGCAAATAGACAACCTGGAAATTGAAAAGTAGAAGTGGATTCACATTTGCAAAAGTAACTAATAAGTAAATAATAATTGTATTTTTAGAAACACTGTTATGTGTACAAACTAAACAATCTGTAAGAAATATTGCAGGTAACCAGACATGGTGTGACATTTACACGCAAACCTGCTGTTAAGTGAACAGATAGAAATAGCATGTGCAGAGGAGGTGAAGTGTGGGGATGTTTCACCGCTCTGCAATTCTACGAATATGATGGGATTGAGCGACGGAAAGAAAAAAACACACAAAGAATAGCATTTAGACAAAGAGCAATGTTGAGTGAAGAGATAGCGTGAGCAGGATAGGTGGCGAGGGGGATTGTGTTGAGCCATCCATGGTGAGAGAGCGAGTGTTTTTCCTGCTCTGAGAGAGGGGAAGAACAGTCACTGGGCAGATAGATGGAGAGAGCGTCGCTGTGGCACTGATAAAGTGACTGAGGACCACTACTGCCACACTTCTCCCCGCTTTTCTTCTCTTGCCTCTGCTGCCAACCCCTCCTTTTGCAAACATAATAATGGCTGCTTCCACACACACACACACACACACACACACACACACACACACACACTTCCAATGTCTGTCAAAGATGTGGGGAAAAGTAGGAGGAGAACCACTTTGGAATATAGCGAAGCCCTGACAACATTTCATTAAACAGGCCAGATTAGAGGTTTGTGAAACCCCTTCCTCCCCAGCCACCCGAGCTCATCCACATCCACCTTATCCTCCTTTGTGGCCCGCGAGCCTGCAGAGATCCTGTATCTCAGGTCTGTCAGAGTATCGGGTATATCTCTTTTTAAGTTTGTGAGCTAGAAAACAGTTTCTGATCTGCCCTTGCACAATAAAATAAAAATGCCTTCCTCTGTACATCACAAGCTCAGCTAAAAGGGGGGTGGGTGGGAAGACATTAGCACAAAAGGTTCACAGTTGACAGCATGCAGATTTGCTGACGCCTGTAATAAAATAAAGCCAGCCGGGTGTGCAGGAGTTGACATTGCATATAGGTGTACTGCCGGGCATCTGCATAAAGAGTCTCTGCGTCTGCCAGCAGCCATCGTGGACTCGACAGATTAGAAATTGTGTGTGTAAGGATTCACCGCAAATAATGAGAAATGACTTTTAAATTGTAGCTCAGGCACTGTGAAAAAATGGGCCCTGTCAATATGTGGTGCATGTGATGCAGAGACGGAGGGGGGGAAGGAGTGAGGGAGCATGTTAGAGGATTTAGAGTTGAGAGAGATAGGGAGAGACAGAGAGGGAGAGAGAGGGAGAGAGAGAATGAGGGATCAGGGGATGACTTTGTTTTGGTTTACTGCTTATTACCATCATAATCCTTTGTCCTGTTTTCCACTCTGCAGTCCGGGCACACCTCTCGCCTCGTCTCTGCGTTAGACACTGTGATTGCCTTGTATTTAAGAAGCCTTCTGTGAGCCTCTGTTCCGACAAATGCTTTTCCAATACCAATCACAGCTGAGTGCACCTCATTTGAATCTGTGAAAGGGGTTTTGATTCCATCAGCAGAATGCTCCTCCAAGCGCGGCACAGGCCATTCAATACTGTGGCAACGTGTGAAAGCCTGAATATTGTCACCGAGTATATGCATACACTGTAAAGAGTTTGGGCGAGGGCTGCCGAGCCTCTTCAAACCGCGTTGTTCATTAATCCCCCTTTTATTCTCGACATAGGGCATCATTAGCTGTTCTCCTTCGTGGCGTGTGGAAACTGTAAGCCGTGCGACTTTCAAACGTGCGATGAGACGGAAGCGTTTTACTGGTCGTAAACTTTCACGAGGAGTGAAAAAGACTAATTGTACACGCAGTTACAGTGTTTGATAGTGTTTATGCCACCTGGTCAACATCTAATCTGTGCATATACATTAAGTGTGTGTGTACTTTACCGCGTCTGACTGTGTGTGGTACAGAGCAGCTGCTGATATCTCTGCTGCAGCAGCTTGTTGACCTTCAAACTTATCAGTGCATATCTTTTGTCAGAGCAATTGCCTGCCTTTTGGTCTGTGAGGAGTTTGGATAATGCATCCGAATTAAAATCTTTCCTAAATCCCATTGCTTGATTGCTTGAGAGCCACTGAGAGTTGTTCAACATTAATGGTAAAGGACTTCCTGATTCCCAAAGTCATTTTGTCTTCATTATTCAGGCGTGTATTAGCACCTCTTGTTTTCCTCAGAGATAACACCCTCCTACTAAATTGCCTCATGCAACACAGTTAGCTCAGGAGACAAACAGGTCACGTGCATCCTCTTATCTGCGTCACCGTGTCCCGAGTGCTGGGTTCAAATCTAAAGTTGCGTGTGGATCAAATCAAATGCAACTTCCAAGCTATTATCACGTCTTTTTAATATCATAACTAAATATGTTGTATGTTTATAAACCCCTTACGTTTCTGTTCTCCCGCTTCTTAGGACGACCGGACCGTCACAGACCGAGTTTGTGTCAGATATCAGGCAGAACTGTAATTACTGCCTCACAGCTGTTTGTCTAGTTGCAGTTTAAATCCATGTCCGTCCAAAATATCATCGCTGAATAATTGTAACCTATCAGACATCCGTGTGAAATGTTCATAATTAGCGTATGAATTCTTGAGTTATGGCCAAAAAAAGTGTTTTTTGTGTGAGGTCACGGTGACCTTTGACCCCCACATCATAATCAGTTCATCCAATTTGAAGACATTCCCTAAAAAAAAAAAAAAAAAGATGTTCCTGAGATAAACCAAAAACATAACGGCCTCGAGTGTCGCCAGCGCGGAGGCCTACTTATGAAAGTTACAATCCAACACAAAGTATTATTATACATCGTTGGAGGTGTAGTGACATGTCATCTTGTATCAACAAGAACTACATCAGCTGCTCGCCGTCATAAAGAGATTATATGCTGAAAGAAAATAATGCAGTGTGCAGTATAGGGTCTGCACATGATGTCACTGTGTGTGGTTACCAGAGTCACCCCCCCCCCCACGTGTGAGGCAATCACAACAGTCAGCATTTGTTTTTATGCATCCACATGAAGAAAATAGCTAAAATGGTAAAAAGCCATTTTGCAATGGACTGCTGATACAGATTGTGAAAGAATTCAGGCAGAAGTGTTTACAAACTGCTAAAGAGAGCGAAGCGATGCTCTCTGAAGGGACGTGTCACACTAACACTACATCGTTTTCTGAATGGAGCAGAATTAAATGAAATTAATCTTTAGAAAATTGTCCCACAGACAACAAGAGTATTCTTTGAACTCCTTCTGATTTTGATTAGACAAAACAAATCCTGCAATAGTGTATATGCCTTCAAAATAAAAGCATAAAAAACTTTATTGTTCCTGTGGGCTGGATTTTATCGGTATACCAAAACTTAAACTTGGTGACTTCAGACAATAGAATTGTCCAGTGCCTAGTTTTTACAAAATACATATTCATTCTAAAAGTCCAAGTTAGGGTTAGGGTTAGGCATTTCAATGCACAATACTTATTTAAGGGTTAGGGTTAGGCATTTCAATGCACAATACTTATTTAAGGGTTAGGGTTAGGCATTTCAATGCACAATACTTATTTAAGGGTTAGGGTTAGGCATTTCAATGCACAATACTTATTTAAGGGTTAGGGTTAGGGTTAGGCATTTCAATGCACAATACTTATTTAAGAACAGTGTTGGTTGCTTCCTTGTATTGCAGTGCGATGCAGTCATGGCACATCCCCTCGATATCAAGGTATTCACCAAGATAACAAAGTTTTCTACAAAACAAGTGCAACGAGAGAAAATAGGGACCAACAAACAGTGTTTGAAGAAATGTGAGAAACTCCCTCCAGACAGCAGAGCTAATGAAAACCTGTGGAAGTGATTACACTGAATGACCTTCACAATCTTTTCCCCCACCACTGTTTTTTGTTTTGGGAGGCAATCTGCAGTTTGACGCTTAACTAAACATCTGGAGCCTTGATGCACATGGCTGTTCAAAATGTGGCGAGGGGACGTTTCTTTAGTTTGTTTTCGTCAGTAGGTCTGCAAAAGAAATCATTTCAGTATTTGACAATATGAAAGAGGGTCTTTCGATAATGAGGCCATCTTTAAAGGTCAAGCTAAATAAACACATTTCCTTTAGCTTTGGCTAAAGATTAGAGATGTGGTTAGTGAAAACCTTGTGTTTCCGGAAGAAAGAAATGCAGATCTTGAATCTAATTTTAGAGTTACAAGAACTTGCCAGAAGACAAGGCTCGCCTATAATATTTCCTCGTCAATATGCTAAAACGACCGTGTACTTTCAAAAACAGAACTCTATCCAACTTGGGAGTGAAAACAATGAAAGTCTAGTGAACCAAAATGAAATGTCAGTGTGGTACGAATACAATATCTGTCAACTGCATTCCTTTTTCTGTTATATCAAACACAATTTCATGGTTGACATGGTGGAAGAGGATTAACACCCCGTTTATATACCTTTAAAGGAAACACAGACCGCTAATGCTGTAGCTTCTAATCCTCCCAGCACTCCGGGCGTGGATGTGTTCAGTCTGCTCGTTTGACTCAGAGTGTGCTGGCTGGCCTGGATAGCTGATGACTAAAGCAGCGAGTGAGGGAGTGCAAAGGCTACAGGGAAATCAAGAGTTGCTGTACCCAGCAGCTAAGAGAGGGACTTGACAGTGTCAAAGGAGTATGTACTGTGGGGCTAACAATACTAATGGCACTTCTTTTGCATTATGATAATTGCCAAGACAAAATTGCCACCTAATTTCTGCCCGTTTCTAATTATTGAGCTCTTCAATGCAAGCAGGCAGTGGGAGCAGAGCATTGGCAGGCAATTAAACTCCTGCAATTATGGCTCTATTGTAAAGCGCAGCTTTACCAAGGATTTGTAGGGCAGAGAGTGATTGCTCGCCGGTGCAATTAAATACAGGATAAATCTGGTGTGGACCTGTGAACGGATATTTTAAAGTTCACTGCTGTGTTTTCTAACAACCCGTCAGCAGCCAGAAAACCTGAAACGATTCTGTGAAGGAGGTCACTTGCCAAAAAGAGCCACACCTACTGAGCCGTGTGGCGATGGCTGCCCCACTGGATGCACAAACCAAACCCCCTCTCACCGAGGATCCCAAAAATAAATAAACAAACAACCATTTGCAAACAGAGCATTTCCAGAGGCGCATGCTGGGTAGGATTAGTGCTCCTCTTCCTCTCTAGCGTGTCAGAGTGAGCAGTAACCCGATGCAAATGTGTGCGCTAGAAAGTTTAGAGCTATGAACTGTGGGATACGGAGGAGCGTGGCCATCTGGAAACGCAGTGACAGGAAGGTGCTTATGAGAGACTGGGGGGAACACAGAGCCACAACCTACTTTGTCTCGTTTTGTTGTACAGGAGCTACTGATCCAGTGCAGAATTGTTAAAAGGCTGGTTTGCGACCCAAAGGAGGAAGATTTAAATTGGTGATGGAAAGTAATGAAATGGAAGACAAGAAAATGAGTATCGAAGAGTCAAACACAGCAGATTTACAACATATTTTGTAGATTTTGGTCATTTCTTCCTGAATATTTGTGCTTCTGCTTCTGACGATATTCACTTTGTCTGTCGGCCTATTTAGTTCAAGTCTAGTGACGAAGGACACGGATCAAAGATCTGCAGCAGTGATGATGCGAGTCGATCAGGATTTCTGCAAACAGTGCGCTGCTCCGCTGCTCCACATTTTTAATTATAGTAAACGTACACGTAGATGCGTGTCCGCGATGAGCAACACCGTGTGACAGAGATGTGTTCGGGTTCAAACCTAAATGCTAAAAGTCATTTCTATCCCGAGTCCCAGAAAACAATGTGTTGGCACGAGACACACAGCAGCAACTCACCATCAACTTGTGGAGGTGAAGAGATACAAACTCAGTCTACGCTGAGGACAAAGAGGCACCATTAAGAACATGTTGAGTAAAACACCAGCTAACAGCTAATGTAGGAACTCCAACACTTCATCACTCAGTGTCTCAGTCACTCACACACACACACAACACCTCACGTGTATGACGCCGGCCTGGCCTTGCAGCGGACCAGCCAAAAATGTCCATCTGTTGCTGTATAGAAGCACTTTTAGTGAACAATAGCAGCGCTGACAAAAAAAACCTCGGAGACACATTCTAAGAAATGCACACGTTGCATTAGTGGAAGCAAATACAACTGTGATAAGACTGTAGGAGAGTAATCCATGAACAGGGAGGCTTCTATCGATGGGATGGGATTGTGAACAATATTGGAGTACATGGTACATTACTTTGAATCCCTCGAGGGTGTGTAGGACATTTGAATACGACACAAGAAAAGCTGACTCTGCCAGAAAGACTGAAAACTGCTAAATAAAAAGATGATTACTAACAAAACACACACACACACACACACACTTCTTCTTGGTTTGTACATACAGTACATATTACGCATTACTTTCCAAAATTAAAAGCTAGCGCATTAACGAACACTTGCTCTGAGGAATTCATTTAATTTGTTGCATTTCTTTCATTAAATCTTGATGGAATTGATCAGAAATGTTCTGTAAAGTCCATTAACTTTCAGCCTGAGGGCAGACAAAACAGACGCACCAAACACAAATGTGATCATCAACTGCTGCTGCCAATTTAAATGAGAGACAGTGCTGTTAATCAAACTGTGTGCAATGCTACACCTAAAAGCACGGATCAACAGGGTTCAGCGCCGCCCAATTTAATTAAATGTTCAACCAAAAAAAAATGCCAGCCTTTAATATCACAACGGGACTTCAAAAAACATGAAAACATTTGTGGTGCGATAGCTTTGTAGCGCTGTAAAGGGGGTGAAGCTGAAGACATCACTTTCATTGACGGGCCTCATAAATCAACGAGTTGCCACGTCAGAAGTTTTCTTTGTCTACAGTTTGCTTCCACTTCTTCACATTCTTGCTTCGGGGTTTCCAAGTTAAAAAAGAACTTATCATTTCTGGTAGTGTTGCATGTATCCCCCCCCCACCGCTCCTCTCTCATGTTCCTTTTTCACAAGCATCTTCAGTGAAACTTTCCTGCCACTGTGTGAGACACATCTGCATTGCAGTGCCGACGGGGGAAGCAGCAAGCGGAGGAGAAGAGATGTGTGTGTGTGTGTGTGTGTGTGTGTGTGTGTGTGTGTGTGTGTGACTGGCTTGAGACGGAGATGCAAAACGTTAGAATGAGAACAAGAATAAGGAAGTCTGACCCGTCATTTACAAATATAATGGATATACGAGTGACAGGAAAAGCACCCTTCGCACATCATTTGGTTTATTACACCACCGTTGCTTTATATATATATTTTTTTTTTTTTTTTTGCCTTTGACAGAAAAAACATGGCCATTTAAACGTCTAAAAATCTAATACAAACTACCATTTGCACCTCAAAGTGCTGTCACAGGGAAATCACAGAGAGGGTCATCCACCCCCACCTCCCTCCGAGCCTCCCTGTTATTAATGGCGTCATCATTTTTCCTCTGCTCACTCTATTTCCCTTCTGATAGTGGGGCCTGCTTCATCGTGTTCTGCCATGTTTCTGTAATTGCTCCAACAGCCTGCCTTATGCTGAGCATAGTTTTTCTCTGCGTGTGTGTGTGTGCGCGCGTGTGTCCATCTCGTGGCGTGTGCGTGTCGGTAAGTGTGTGCATATGCATGCTTGTGTGTTGCTCTATCCCCCCGACCAGGGCCGGCTGTGAGTTTGTGGGGCAGAACCGAGCCGCGGGCGAGCTCCACATAGGGCGAAATGACAGCCTCCAGGCCACCATTGGTTGATGACCGTGAAAACACTTGCGGTTAACGTAAAGTGAGCGACCGGCTGTCACAGTGAGGCACTGCGCTTATGTGCAGCCCTGACAATAGCACAACATGCCCCTGTACAACTAGACTCTGCAGTGCTGCAACAAACAACATAAGGGACAGCCCTACAATTCATAACAACAACCACTTCAGACATCTAAAGTACATATCAAAGAGGGAGAGGAGCAAGACACAACCTCTACTATTTGTCACAGTCTTTGGGAATAAATGGTTTTTCTTTCCTTCAATTCTGGTAGGCAGGAGTGAAAGCTGGAGGTGGTTATCGAAGGAAGACAGGGAAGTGAGTGCACGGGAGAGAATGCCAAGAATTGTCACAGATGCCAGCCAAGGTCAGATAAAGTGAGGAGTAAGTGCTTAGAGAGCTACAGGAGCAGAGGCCAGCTCTGTGGAGGAGGTGTGAAGGAGTGACTGACCAAGCATGAGCGCCGCTGCATCTACCCATCATTAAATGAAGCCACTTAAAAAAGGAAAAAAAGCTTCACTCCAAAAAAAGGTCAATACACGGCACTTCTGCAGAGCACTGATGGTTTTATTTAGCCATCTGGAGAATAGTTTTGTCTTTGATGGAGACACATATAAAAGTTGTGAAGACACTTTGCTCAGATACACTGTGTTTTTAACTCAGCAGCAAACAGGTTCCTAAAGATAAACTGAGACGCAACGACGACGTGCCAACATCACGTAGTAAGGAAGGGATGATTACAGAGCTGCTTTTATCATCAATGTTAACCTCTCTGTGGTTAAATCACACTTCTTTAACCCCCTGCACTCTTGCATCTCTTTCTCGTCTCTTATCGCTTTAACACACACACACACACACACACACACACACACACACCACACACACGCACACACACGCACACACACACACGCACACGCACAAAAACACAGTTTATTATGCAGTAACATTACCAGATCCCCTTAGGCAGCTGTGCATCTCTGTATGACTGATGAGGGTAATTTCTCCCAAACAACAGAATGATCACTTTGGTGGTGAGCGCCCAGACCCTCCGCTCCCCCCCCCCCCCTCGCCCCCATCTTCCCTCTCCGTTTTCTTTTTAGCTTACATAAAAAGGCAAGAAAAAGACAGATATTTGTCACGATGTCTCCTGCAGTGTCTGGAATGGCTCTGGAGATAAATAGCTTCCCCGCCCGATACATACAGATACAAACACATAAAGTTATCCATGGATCCAATCAATCTATTGATTCTGCAATTCTGATACCCATTTAAACTCAGTTAATAAAATACTTTCAAATCCAGTTTCCACTTTGACACTTGAAACTACAGGTGTGGGGGCTTTTACTTATTTTTTCCTTGATTACCACAGGGATCCAATATAATACACATGCCACTGTGAATTAGCCTCACAGTAAGGACCGCGCTGAGCCACAGTGAGTTTACACTGTCTGTGTACTACTGTGCACCATGAGATACACTGAGCAGAGAGTAGTTAGGACTGTCTGCCTCGCTCTCTCGGCCTCATAGGTTCAGCCTCAGTGGGCTGTCTTTACCTATTCTCCCATCTGTCAGTCACACACAAAAACAAATCCACCTGTCGACCGGGAGACTGGGCTGAACAGGGCGATGCTACAGCTGTCTGGGCCTGACTCGGTGCAGAAGGGAGCGGGCCAGCGCCCTCCACTGGTGATGGAAAGCCCATTAAGATGCTTATTACCCAGCCTGTCAGCCCCATCTCCTCACCTGCACAGATACGCCAGACTAATGAAGACAGTTACTATAATACAGCACCTTAAACATGGGAGTCATGCCTCTATGCTTGTTGGTGTCCTTGTGCCCTTGATCACAAGGGCTCTCCAGCCTTACAACAATATAACAAGTCAAGCGTTAAGAGACAGGCTTTCTTACCGCGCCACTTGATTGCCTCAACAATGAAGCTATTAATGCAGCATTATGTAAATTGTAATGGTCACAAACATCTAATAGGATAAAGGCTAAGTACAGTGCAATTTAATGCTGCTGACTTTCAGGGGCTCTTTGAAGGATGTTTTCAATTATAACAGAGCTAATTTAATTCATTGTTTCGTGGCTGAAAACGCATTTTTAAAGGTTGACTGAGTCTCTATTTCAGAACTCAGGTTTAATCAGTCATGTACATTGAACACTGAAACGTCCTCTAAAAGAGATTGACAAAGTTGCCGGGGATCTGCGTTCTAGGTTTTAAAAAGGGACAAAGTAAGCCTGCCCTTCTCTTTTTCCTCAGACAGCAGGCTTCAGTTGTGGAGGGGAGGGTGTTCATCTAAAAGATGAAAAGACCTGCGCCTTTAAGAGGGCTGTCTCCCCTTTCCCTCATGCTCCCCCTCAACCACACAGACACTCCTCCTGTGAGCATTTGTGAGGCAGCTCCTGTCCCTTATGTCTCTTTGTGGGGAACAGAACAGACTTTCCAGAGCATCACTGGAGACAAGACAGAGCTCTAGGGAGGACACCCCAGGTGCAGACCTCCATGCAACCCTGGCCTCAACTACTGGGGATGCCAAGATGAGCAGAAGGAGAGGCGACGCAGACCAACTCAAGCTGGAACATTAAAACATCCAGGAGGTCCAAACAGGAGCTGGAACTTAACAGCTGTACAAGAGGTCAATTTTGAGTTGAAGGCGACATGATCAGAGCGAGCCGATCAAAATCAACAGCGCTGGACTGGATCGCTAAGGAAAAAGGTGGAGTCTTAATTTGAGCTTTTAGCGTCTCTTTAGAAAAGTTTTGTTTAAGAAGAATCAACGTCCTATTCCATCCCACAGTGCTCCATATATTGTGAGGCTATTACGGATCAAAGCACCATTTGAAATACGTACAAACGATGGAAAGAGGATCATTTATCTTAGCTTTTTCTTTTATTATTTTCATCCATCTGCGGAGCACTTTCTAAACAGTCATTTGTGGTGTGAAATTGAGATACTCTTTAAAGGACATCTTGAATGGTCCCGACAGTGCTCTTAATTCACCAGCCAGGCGTTTATCTTATTTCTCCAGCTCGTTCTCAGAGGGAGCTTTAAAGACTTGATAGTGCTCTTGGGGAGCGGGTAATATTTCTTATGTGAAGTCTTGAAACTTTACAGCTGTTGACTGGAGGGAGAGAAAAGTGTCACATGCATAAGAAAATTATGTTGAGCCGTTTTCCATGTGGGAAAGGTGTGTGTCTGGACTAATATCGCCGCGGAGCATTGAAGAGAGCAGAAATGTTCACAGCGTGTGGAATGGTCAGTGGCCAGAACCAGTACCTGACCAGAGACGCGGTCAGGCCCCATCCCGGACTGGAGGTGAGCAGACCGATCCAAATGGAGAATGGGGTAACCGCAGGGACCTGCTCCGTCTACCATGATCAAACTTACAGCAACGCTAGCCAGCCAGCAGCAGTCAACAATGTTTCCAACCCTCTGAAGCCGATGCCACTGCCAGTCCCTCCCCCTGCACTCAAACTAGGACAAGAAGGGTTTAAGAAAGTCTGCCGAACTGAGGAGGATAGCCCCTGTCCCTTTCCGGGACTGGCCTCTGGTGTGCTGGAGATGCGCGTGAAGGAGGGAAGTAAGATCCGCAACTTAATGGGATTTGCCATGGCTCGGATGCAGGGAGAGATGGGTGTGAGTGGGGGAGGTGTGAGTGGCGGTGGGCTCAGGCAGGTGGTCTTCACTGGGTCAGGCCGTGCGGTCACAAAGACCATCACTTGTGCTGAGATCATGAAACGCAAAGTGGGCTCTCTGCACCAGCTGACCAAACTGCGGTACAAGGTGGTGAAAGAGGTGTGGGAGAGTAGCGAAGGGGGGACGTCCGAGATGACGGTGCACAGGACTGTGCCCTCCATCAGCATCCTTCTCTCCAAAGACCCACTGGATCCCCAGGAACCGGGCTATCAGCCTCCAGAGACTCTCAGTGCATTGTGGGAGGAGAGAGAGGGCGTCAAATCTGCCTCGCAGACAGCATGCAAGAGACCTCTTGGACCTTTGCCATACAGCAGTTTCCCTCACTGTAAGAGAGTGTGTTTGGGGGAAGGAGTCTCAGTCAACCCTCCTCACTGACTGAACCGGTGTCAAACAGTGGAGAGGATTGTATCAGAGGAGTTCATTTGGCGCTGCCCTCCACTCAAGCACAATGCAGAGACAATCAGAACACTCACTCAGACAGAACAGTGCTTTCTCAGAACAACTGAGTACCAATTCCAGCCTCCAGAGGTCAGTTTGACTGGGACTTGAAAGCTTGCCTCTGTACATACAGCATTTAAGGGATGTGTTTCTCGGCACGTCCAACATGGTCGCTCACATCCACACGATTGTGACATGTGCTACCGTGCTGTATTTCACACCAACAAAAGAAAAAGCCATGAATTGCACAGGTCTCCAGATTCCTGCTTGCAGTAAACCATCTACAGCTTGTGGATGAAAGTATTTATTAGCATCCTGTTGCAATCATTTGTATTCCTCCATGCTCTTAAGTGTAGCCTTTTAAAAACACACAAGGTAGACCGAAGAATATAAAGTAAAGTTTAAAGCCATTGACGGTATGACAAATGCAAAACATACCAATTTTGTTTTTGTCTGATTATTAACTAATGAAAACAAAAATTAAATAAATTGGTTTTTTTTGCAATGAAAATTTTGTTTTTGTATTTCATCTTTCTTTACTCGCACGTCATGGAATTTTGCTAAGCTCTGATTGAACGGGAAATCACAGTGTGCTGATCTTTTGATAAGAATAACAAGAGTGAAATTTGTCTGTGGAAAAAGCTGATTTAATGACAAAGCTGTTGATAAGGCACGGCTCCTGAACCAGGCCAGCCTGACAGAAACGCCTAGGGAAGAAATACAGGCACAGATTATCATTAAGATAACAGCATAACATCACACAACACAGTGGAGAAAAGGATTAAAACTAGGCTTGACAGAGCTTCACATCACACTTTTTCTGTAAAATATATGAAACCAAGGCAACACGCTATACTCCTTCCTATTCCAGCCAATAGGCCTACCCACCCACTATATCTATTCTATAGCACAGTCTACCTCTTCCGCTGCATTCTACCTTTTCTAAAGCAAACAAATATATATGCTGAACAATGTGGTCGCACAGCAACACTATAAACTTAGTTGACTGACATAATAAATTAAATGGCTGCAGAGTTTGACATTTTTCATGTATTTTCACACCATTTAGATGTAAATTTAGTTGCAAAAAAAGGTGCCGCTGAGTGATTGCTGAAGCTTAACTGGATACTGCAGACATCTATGGCAATTGGATCAAATTTAAACTCCTAGTAAAATGCACATTGCTAGAAGAAAAAAAAACAGCTGGCAGCGTACGTATTGAATTTTATGGATTAAAGATTTCTACATATACTTCTTTAAAAGTTGTCGTCAACATTGAAAAACAAAATAAACCTTCCCGAGAAATGTTTTATCCGAACAGTTAAGAGCGTTTTCCACTTAATCAACCGTGTCTTCCGGGGATAATAACTTAGACAAGTGGAACCTTGTCTGAAGCTTTTACTGTTCATCTTAATGAAAATCTGCAAACGCAGATGTCGGGCCTCCTGAAGTAAATTAATCAAAGTGACTCTTAACTGGGGAGAATTCTGTTACAGGAGAGAGAGAAAAAAGGAGAAAGTTCACTTCTATGGAATTAGCGTTCAAATTCGTCTTTCAAAGGAATACAAATCGTAATATTTCATATAATGGTCAGCCGGAATTTTAACAGTCTACGGACGACATAGTGATTAACCTCCTTCTCGATCCCATTAAATGAATCAGAGCACAGCAGAGCACCCAAGGTTGAATAAGAAACGCTGCGACTGCAATACAGCACATGTGTAGCAAACTGTGTGTCCTCGAGACTGTTGGAAGGTTATCACTTCAGGTCGTTGTTATCACAGAGTTAACAGCTTTCACCCGAGAGCCTGTGGGACAGTCGGTCTGCGATGCGGGTCAAAAAGATAATGCCGCTATAAGTAAATTTAAAAAAAATAAAAAAATCGACCTGCATCTGTTATCAAGCATTAAGAATTCTGGGCCAAGTGTAAAATGCAGAGGGGTAATTAGGGATAACGGCGCAGCGTACCTGAGTGAGAGAACAGATAAAACATACTGACAAAAGCATTATCCCGGAGCTAAATCCAATGTGGCTGCCATGAAATAGCACGGTGGAGGAGTCAACAAAGTGCATTATGAGAACGGACAAGGTTATTCACAAGCCGAGAATCCATTCTGCCAATATTCTTTGTTTTCAAAAAATGTAATCAAGGTGGATTTGGAGGAGATGCAGACTTGGGCCTAAAATGCACCATTCGTTTACTTTGTGTATATATATATATATATATATATATATATATAAACTGAGAGTGTCGAATGTCTCAAGCACCTGCTCCTCCTTCTATGAAACAGCAGTTAAAACAGAAACACTGGTACAATCTTACCCATATATAAACAAAGATGACCTGTGTGTTTGTGTGTCTATACGTTGAACAATAAGTAACTGTGAATGCAGCAGTTTTCAAAGATGCATCAAACTGTAGATTGTTTTCTTTTTAAAATGGTACTACAAAGAAAAGTGCCTTTTTTTTTACTTAATAATATCTTAAATAGTTATTAAATGATAGTAAAGAGCAGCCATGTTAAGACTGACCGTTCATACTTATCTTTAACGGTGGGGGACAACAGTACCGCTCTGTTTACCAAAGCCAATAACTACATGCAGTGAATGTGAATAAATTCATTTTGAAGTTGACATAATGAAAGTGTTGGCACTCTGTTTCTCCCTTCTCTGCCGCTGCAGCAGATGAGAGTGAGGTCTCTGGGATGGTGTGGGAGTTCGCTATCTCCCAGCCTCCAGATGGCTCCGTCTTCTCTTATCTAGAAGAATGGGTGCTGCCTCAATTTTTCAACTCGCCTTATCTGGAAATTCTTTAAATTGAATATTTACTGGGCCTATGTTTTCCGCCTGTGTTAGCCCTCTGAAGCTGACATTCCTCTTGCTTGTCGAGACAGGCCAAAAGGTTTTTCTCACTCATACACTCCCTTTGTCTGCCTTGTCCAAGTAATGGGACAGTGATTGATTATGTGATTGTCAGGAGAGAATGGAAGGTTAAGCAGTTAAGCAGAAAGCAGTGGAGACATATTAACCAATGGCCAAAGAGGGAATATGTGTAACAATGGAGAGACGTACATTACCCAAACATGACATCGGGCAGACCTCCATTTTATGTCAGGAATAAAATAGAGTGAATTAATCACTTTCCCAGCAGTCCATTGTTTCCTGCACAGTGTACACTAGAGGTTAAGAGAACACTTAAGCAGCCATAGAAAACATCTTATTGCAATTTGACTGGCTGTGGTCTATCTGCATAAACAATGTCCTTTCAAAACCATTTTGTGAAATGCCTCCATGTTGGATTAATCAGAGCAGCTGAGGATGTAATTGCTGTGCTGGAGTCAAAGCTGTAAGAGCAGATAATGAACACTGACTACAGGGCTGCCAGAATCCAGAGCAAAAGAAATGAGAAGTTCAGAGACTAAAATGTCTTCAGTATTCTTTTTTAAAGCCCCGACAGAAAATAAGGGCACGCCGTATTTACACTAAATACAGAAAATAATCACCTATGACTTAGTGGTTACTAACGGGGAATTGTAACGGCTTGTGACAGCTGCATTGTGCCGTTTGAATTTAAAAATGGAAAAGGCAAATTTGAAAAAGAGGCTAAATTACATTTGCTTTAAGGATTTCCCCAAGCTCTTTAAATGATGTACGTATAGTGTTATGTATTTAGGAATATGCATGCATCTGTCATTTCTGTGTTGTGTGTAGGTAACATGAGGGATATGTGGAAAGGTGAAGAAAACCAAAAAGGGTTTTTATTTCTGACTGTTGCTGCCCTCTGGTGGACAAATAACTTCAAAGTCAAATACAGAGGAACATACTTTGCTCACGGATTGCTTTTATATTTGACGGACATCTTTTGCCCTGTGCACGAGGATAAATGTTCACAGAACAGATTATTATCCGTGATCATGCATCATCACAAAACAGCATTTACAACAAGAACATGTGGAAGCTGTGGGCAGTGTTATTTTAATCGTTAAGGGCAATCTCAATGCTAGCCCGTTGAAATGTTGCTTTTTCTTCTACTTTCATTTCAACAAGAGTAAATATTGTAGCCTTTTATCATCATTACCTCCCCCTCGCATATAATGAGGACTTCAAATTCAATTAGCGTAACTGATTTTAAGTTTAAAGGAGGTCCCCTGAATTATGAAAAGCACTCATAATAAAAAGGCACTCGTGAGAAACATAAGAGGCTATACTTGCGGATTGCAAAATAAAGTTAGAATGAAAAGACAACCATTTGCACACACACACACACGCATGATAGTTCAGACATGAGGGGAAAACAAAATGAAGACAATAATGTTGCTGCTTGTCCAGCCTTTGCCCTTTGACCTCTAAAAAATCTGCACAAGTACAATGTGGGGAAAATGCAAATCTGCTGTGATTAATATTGTGACTACTGCTTTTATATACTATATATACACTAATATACTATATATATACACACTAATATATATATATATATATATATATATATATATATATATATATATATATATATATATATATATATATATATGGTGCAGCGCTCTTGTGTTGCATATTAACATTCTTTAGTCTTCTCCTCAGCACTGATGGAGTGATGAACAGCTGCTGCCGCTCCATGTTATCGCTGTAATTGGATCCCCCTTCCCATCGCGATCGATATATTGTTTTTCCATTGAAAAGAAGGCAAAGTGGTTTTCTTAAGCATCTAACCTTTGGAACGGCGAGGGACTAAACACCCTACAACTGTGACGAATACACGGACTAACTGCAAGTATTATAGCTTCTGGGTTCATGGTTTCATACAACAGTTATTAGAAGTGCACAGACTGAACAGCTTTGCTTCAACAGAGGTATTTCTAAACTACCAGTACACCACGAAACCTTGCCAAGCAACCGAGACGGCACCGATATAATTCAGATTATTTGGTATTTGTTTCAGAGTTATTTTCTGTTCAATCTTCAACTTGTTTAACTTTTAATACTTACAAATATCACTGTCATTGTACAGCTTTTATTCAGCACATACTAGTTATAGTGTTCTCTCTAGTGTCTATTTCTAAATGTTGTTTAGTCTATTTTAGTTATTTTATATAATTTGCACCACCGCCTTATTTGCTTGTGTGATTTCCATGTTGTGAAGTAGCTACTGTAACACAGAATATTTATTTTGAGATCTTTAATGTACTTCAGCTGCGGCTAGCTGCAGCTATCAAGACAGACAGAGAAAGACATAATTAAGGAGAAGAATCAGTCTCTTGTCTGAAGTTCAATCCCAAATATACAGCTGTAAAGTGATGGATGTTGCATCATCTAAATGCACATTCAAATCTTCAACGATCAACTTTCGGCATGACTTTCAGAATCTGATCTCAAGGCTGTTCTCTCACGTGTAATAATAGAAACAGTCATTCCAAAATGTTCTTTTTAGAAACTATTATTAAAAAGTAGCACAATTAAAAGTTCCACAATTTAGATTACTGGTAAAAAGCAGTGGCATCTCCTAATTGAGAAGTGCTTCCCCCCCATCGCCCTTCAAAGTGCTCCTCTGTGATGCCATCGCTGCACTGTTTCATTAAGGGTTTTACAGAAAAACATAATTATTTAGTGGGTTAAGTGGGTTGACCCGACGTGACCCGGCTCCACACTTTCCACTGCATTATGTAAAACAAAAACAGCAGCCAACTACGCGACCTGAGAGATTTTTTTTTTGTCTTGTGTTGCCAGAAACAACATCGACAATATGACTAAATGATTTAGTTAATTTGAATTCAAACAGTGTCAGCTGGAGGTCCACTCCGCGCAGTGGGAGGACCGGTGGAGTAATATCAACACAGTTGTGATTACTCCATTGAAGCGGTAGGGTGCTCCAATCAGAACCGAATCACTCCCCTCATTACAGACTACAAGGCCAGATCTCAGTAGGAGGACCACAGAATCAGGCTTAACGTCTTCCAACTGAAATTAATTTAAATTCATTTGTGGCACCATGATGCTCTCCATCAACACAAACTCATTTACATTTGCACAATCCATTTTGGATTCGTTCAGCACAAGAACGTTTCCAGTTTAAAAAGCAAAATATAATTAAATATTTGTATTTATTGTGCTGCACAACCTTCTTTTTTTTCATATATGTACATATATGGTGCCTGAATGTGTTTACTCGAACAGCGTGTCTCTGGCAGCAATGAGTGACAATAGGGCTGAGAAATATATCAATATCTTGATATGGGACTAGATATCGTCTTAGATATCGTATTGTAGTATAACTGTTGATTTTAAAAGCTGCATTACAGTAACAATGTCATTTTCTGAACATACCAGACTGTTCTAGTTGTTCTATTATTTGCCCACTTAGTCATTATATCCACAATACTGATGAATATTCATAAAAAATATTATTGTGCAATTATTTTAGTCCACCCTACAATATTGTCGCAATATCGGTATCGATGTATTTGGTAAAGAAATATTGTGATATTTGATTTTCTCCATATCGCCCAGCCCCATGTTACCACCTACCATATCAATAATGAATACCAAATACGACTCATGTATTAGAACTGGTGGTTTTGTACAAGTCGACAGATATCAGTTAGCAATGCAATTTGTCAAATCATGATCTCCTAGAACATTGACATCAGCAAGGATGGACAAAGTGATCATACTGAATCCAGGAAATGATAACTATAGTAGAAATGAATATACTGCATGCTACAAATACTACATCAAGAGATGTGAAGACTGTGCCTTCATCCTACATGAGAAACTAATACACCACATACCAAATGGTTGCCATCTTGTTGTACACCACATGCAGTCCTAAAAGTCCACTTTAACAGTCGCCTATAAAGTCACAGAACCCGCATGCACACACCACAGTCAAAAGCGTTCCTCTCTGCAGAGCAAACCAAAGTACTACTCAAGCAGAAAAACAATTATCACAAACACATTAACAGCAAATGCATTCACCATTCCCATCACTACTGTTGGAAACTATTAAGTCCTCTTCTATCACTGAATGCTAAAGAACATGCAAATATTGTGCAACCATACAAATCTTAGTTGGTACTTGTATATCTGTAGCTGTCTAATTGGGCAATTTATAAACAGCTCTCAGCGTTTCAAAAATAATCAATATTTGATAACTAATAGAGATGAATGCACTCTTACCTCAGGATCTTGTTCTTGCCAAGTGTGCTCCAAATACCAAACTGTGACCTGCTGCAGAATCCTTCGGGTTTCTGGGATCCATCATCTCTAAGGACCTAAAGTGGGAGTCCAACATAATAGACACAATCAGAAACAAGGCCCAGCAGGGGTTATACTTCCTGCAGCAGCTCAGGAAGTTCAACCTGCCTCAGGAGCTGCTGGGACAATGTTCGACCTTCTAACCCACCAGGGTAATAAAAGAAAATGTAACACTATTAAAAAAGATGGCTTTATGGGATGAAGAAGTATGTTGTTTTCATATCAAAATATCTGAATCAGCTGGAACATATCAAAACGAGTTGTTTTCAAACTTGCAAGCTAGAGCCAAACAAGGACGGTGGCCCGGAAATGACATACCTACTAGCTAGCTTGAGGGCATTAGCAAAATGAGATGTTTTTGTATTTTATTTGTTTGTTTGTTTGTTTTATCTAAATCAATCTTTCTTCCGTTACACACACTCATATTTGCGTGTTCATGATTATCTGTCAACTTACGTGTGTCACTTTCCAAGGCCGTGCTTCCAATAGTGTCACTTCCGCCTGCCATGTTGCGCATTTAAACTGAAGCGCTTCCTCGTAAAGCTAACGCAAAACTAACGTTTGTTTTGTACGATTATTTATTAGTGAAACGGTTTGACTAATAAATAATCGTACAAAACATGAACTGTAGCTCAGTGACTCGATTGTATTCAGTGCAAATGTAAAAACGTTGATTTCATGGGCAGTAAGTAGGCAAACGGTCCTTTTTAAGGTAGCGATTACATTATTTCGCCAACAGATGGCAACATCAAATCCATGGATCTCTATGGTGCTTTGAAGTGTTCCTCGTTAATATTTCATTAGGAGAGCAGCGCAGTTAAATAAATAAGTAGATAAATACAATTGTGCATGGCAAATATATAAACCTAAATATTTAATTGTTTGCCCTAGTGTCATTGTATCACTTGAGCCACTTATTTATCTGAGCTGTAATTGTTTGCAGTGAGCGTAATTGTTAGTTTAGTCACTAAAATAATTTGCAGGCTTTTAAAGTGAAGAAGGAAGGATGATTAGACGTTAAAGTCCATTTAAGGACACAGTAATTGCCACTGTCATTCTAATGAGACTCTAAGTAGTCCAAGCATGTGTGCGTTGGCCAAACACATCCACTATACACAGTCTATAAACACGTAGGATATTTTGAAGCTATTTTCTTCGTATCTTTTTGGTCTGGACTTGAACGCAGCACTCAGCACAGCAGGCTCTTCTCTGTATGAGGTATGTTCTACTTTACTCGGGCGGAGAGCTGGAAAGTTCGTACTGTTTGTATGCAGGTGTTCAACAACGGGGTTAACAAATTGCTTTTTAACAACCTGACAGGTAAGTAAAGTGTATTGTTGTTTAACTTAAATAGTGTTCCGCTATTATATAGAAAGTGTTATTGACAATGATGGTACATTATTGTTTTCTCTCCAGTGGGTGTTTTCATACATGAGGAAACACTAAACAGATGACAGTCTGTTTTTGTGTGGACTTGAAGTTTCTTTACTAATAGGTAGCACGAATACACGATCCCATCATACCATAGGGTGAGGGATTTCATTTAATCAATTATAGTGTAATGTATCAAGTGGGACTTCAAATCTGCATGAGCTATGAAGCAGAAGGTTTACAATGATGCTATCATGCTTGATTTATAGCTGCTACTGTAATATTTTATATAATATTTATTTAATATTTCAAAAGGGACTTATCTGTGCAGGGATATTAGTTTTCTTGCAAAACCAATTATAACTCAAAAATAGTCACTGTTATCTATGTGTGTGTGGTGTGTGTGTGTGTGCGTGTGCGTGTCCTGGCCATGCAGCTGTGATTCTTTTGTTATCAGATAACTGTAATGCACTGGTGTGTGTTTCTCTCCTCAGAATATGCCTTCTGGGGAAACTGTAACAAGTGCTTCAAGCAGCTTCTGGATGAAGCCCCTCGGGCGTCTGATGGTTCTCTCCTCTCTGTGTTGTGTGATTTCTGGATACGCTGAGAGAGATAGAGTAAATGACTTGATGTCCAGATATCCTCTCATTGATGGGTAATGGCTGGTTTTTTGTGTCTCGTGTACAAAGCATTGAAATAATGGAATGAAAATTAAAATGCCTCTTCATGACTTCCGTTTTCCTTACACTCTCTCTCCATCTAACAGTCATAATGACCTAGCTCTCCAGCTGAGGAGATTTCACAACAATCGGCTGAGCCAAATTGACCTTCATAATATTAGCAAAGTGTCCACCGACATCAACCGTCTCCAAGTGGGCCAT
This sequence comes from Cottoperca gobio, assembly GCF_900634415.1. Classification (NCBI taxonomy): domain Eukaryota; kingdom Metazoa; phylum Chordata; class Actinopteri; order Perciformes; family Bovichtidae; genus Cottoperca; species Cottoperca gobio. The sequence continues at coordinate 27,405,016 of NC_041357.1, forward strand.
GTACAGGCACAGGTATTGCAATTTAATCAGTCTTTCACTGCTGACACTGTGCTAAAGTAAGGATTGCTCCTGAGAGTAAGTAGCCTTTGACTGACAGCATCTACAAAGTTTATGTTGTGGAAAGATCAAACCTAGAGTGGCACCCCAGTAACTCTTTTGTGCCACATCACCGTCCCTTTGTCAGATGTTTGCAGCCTATGTGATATGTGGGGCCCAGGATAAGGATGCTGTGAGGCTGGCTCTGGAACAAATAGATGTGGTCAGACGCATGTGCACTGAGTACCAGGACTTTGTGCTGGTCACATCTGCCCAGGGTAGAGTACATCTCAACATGGCAAATTACAAACAACACCTCTATGATTATAGTTGAATATTTACTGTTGTCATTTCTCGTATGATTGTATATAAAAACACGTCCGTAATGCTGATTATGAATCCATACTCATAAGTTTGTGTTATTTACTGTAGAAGCCATCATGCTGACATATCTCCACATTTGATGATTGTGTGTGTGTGTGTGTGTGTGTGTGTGTGTGTGTGTGTCACTGCAGAGCTGAAGAACGCTAAGATGAGGCATAAGATAGCCTGTCTGATAAGTGTTGAGGGGGGCCACGCCATTGATAGCAGCCTGCCGGCCCTGCGGATGTTTTACCAGATCGGGGTCCGCTCCATGTCCCTCACACACACCTGTAATACTCCATGGTAATCAAGAGATGTATGCTGGCTCAGACCTGAAGTAGAACTATTCCTTTACTGTAACCTGTCGCTGCTACATTATGATATGATGATATATTACAGGTTTATTTACAGGGTTGGCTGAATTGAAAGGTCAAAATAATTTACATTTTATTCCTTCCATGCAAAGTCACCTATATGTGTCCTCGCTTGGGAACGTGCACGTAGCTTAACGCCGGACGCCCTGAATGGAGCAGTATTTGAATATGTTTTACATTTTATGGAAGTGAAGGAAACACTTTCATGATTTGTGGTTTTGACATTATTCTTCTCAATGCAGGGCTGAATCATCCTCAAAACTCCACAATGTTTATCAAAGACAGAACAACGGCCTGACGAACTTTGGGAAGGTGAGCTTAACATTCAGTAATATCGTCAAAGTGTTTAGTTTATCACATTCAACAAAGCCTTTGCTGGTTTTAGCTGACGGTATTAGGACATATAACATATTCTCTATATTTAAGATACAACATGTTTACAGAGAAACAGCTGAAACTCAAACTGCACTTGCAAGTCCTTTGACCGTGTATTACTTTATTACAGAAATGCTGTTGTACAGGCAACTTTTAAAATAACATTGTTAGAGTGCTTTTCCTATTCAGTTGGCCCCCTCACACAGCACCACTTCCTCAATTGTTTTCCGCATGAGTGTTTTTATGTGCGTGGACGGTTGTCCATCTCCCGTTGTTGGCCGAATTGACTTCCTTCCTTCCCATGATATTGTAAATGACTTTGGAATGTGTTTTTGGAGGCCGTGGTGGAGGAGATGAACAGACTGGGGATGATAGTGGACCTCTCCCACTCTTCATGGGACACGGCCTCGGCTGCGTTGAATCATTCCAAGGCTCCTGTTATTTTCAGTCATTCATCTTCCTTCTCCATCTGTAACCATGAACGCAACGTACCTGACTGGCTGCTGCACGATCTGGTGAGGAAACCAATTCACTGAAAGATTGATTAAATGTTATATATTAAGTCCCTGATTCATTTATTGTAGTTGTATTCATAACCTCTGACAAAGAACATGCAATATGTCTTTATTGTTAATCAAAAAAAGCACTAAACACAATTCCAACATCAATTATTCTCTTGCAGCCCACTAATAGTCGCTATAATTGATTCTAAATCCGTAGGGTTTATGTGGAAGATCAAGAAATCTTGTTAACAACTCATTGCGGACTCTTTATTTTTCCATATCCTCCATCATTTCCACAAACATGTTTGCTTCCCATAAAAGTCCTCTTCAGTGCACACACATGAAATGTCTGCCTGATAGAGACACACGAGGGGAGCATTAAAGATCTTCAGTAGATAAAACTTTCACTTTGTATATTTGACACTGTTGTGTTTGTCAGTTGACTGTGTGGAACAGTTTCTGACACAAAGCGTGTGTGTGTGCGTGCGTGCGTGCGTGCGTGCGTGTGTGTGTTGTGTTTCAGAAAAAGAAACGGGGGTTGATCATGGTGAATCTCCACAGCCAATTCATTTCCTGCAGAGATGAAGCGAACATCTCTCGTGTGGCTGGTGAGGATCCACGTTGAGTCTTGTGTTCGTCACAAAGTCAATCTGTCGTTTTATACTTCTTATATCTCAGTTGATTTATTTTTCCACCTGGGTTTCACAGACCATTTTGACCACATTAAGAAGATGGTTGGAGCTGAGTCGATAGGGATTGGAGGGGACTATGAAGGTGCTGTGAGGTAAGAAATGTGACATTGACAAATGACATTGAAGGACTACATTTACAAGTGTATTATTATTATTAGTTTGTCATAAGGATAAGTCATTTATTAAGTCACGCTAAAGCTTTCAGAGTGAGTGGTTTCTTTTCTAAATAAATATCTGTGAATTGAAATGTGTTTTCCGTCCTCAGCTTTCCTCAGGGGTTAGAGGATGTGTCAAAGTATCCCGACCTAATCCTGGAACTTCTGCGAAGGAACTGGACTGAGAACGAGTTGGCTGATGTGCTTCGAAAGAACTTCCTGCGAGTGTTCGAGGAGGTGGAGAGGGTGAGATAAAGAATGAATATATTGTGTAACAGCCTTCTCTGATAGATGAAGGGTACAGGGAATTAAAAAGGCAAATAGAGTGCAACTCCTCGTCTTGTCCGCAGGAGTGTGTTTTGCTATAATGAAGGACAAAAGGCTGTAGAACATATCCACAGTATGTATTATTTTATTAGTGCGCATCAAATATTTGACTCTATATTGTATTTTTCCTAAAACAAAAAGCATTTTCTGTCCTGACACGAATGGAAGTAGCCACCATATTTCATAATGAAGAATTCAAGAATGTGTGGACATTTCTTTATCTTACATAATTTTTTTAAGATTTAGCAATAGACCGTGAATTATTATTTAATATACTATCCATGAAATGCTTTCTTGCAGGGTTAGTCGAAAAAGAAAATATATATAATACATTTCTATATATGTATATATATATATATGTATATATATATATATATATATATATATATATATATATATATATATATATATATATATATATATATATATATATATATATATGAGTTAAAAAGTTAAAGTGTTCTATCCTTGTCTCACTACATTTCTCGCAGGTCCGTGATCAGTTGGTTGTGAACCGGCCCAGTGAGGTCCAGATCTCCGTAGAGGAGGTGCGCAACCCTTGCAGGCTGGTGCTCAGACCTCCTAACCCAAGAGGGTCCTTTGAGAGTCCCTCCTCCACAGCCCAACATGAACCAAAAGCTCTGCTTATCATCGCCACAGTTCTGCTGCTTTCCAGTCTACTTATGATCGAGTGAAGATATGAAGAAAATCAGTTCAGCTCCACTTTCTTTTTTAAAGTGCCTCTACTTTTCGAGAGCTTAATGAGATTGCTGTAGCCGTTTGTAGGCCATCCCAGCACTCGACAGGTCAGTGAAGATAAGGAGAGAATCACTTTATTTCCAACAAATAAAAAAGAAGCATTTAACCCCAACCTCTGTATATACAGTAAGCTATACATAGATATTAACCATCAATCCTCTGAAAGGCACTTAACCATTCATTTTGGAATGTATTTAAAAATATTTTTAATTTGTTGCTGAATTTTTTGTATCTTTGCTGACAAATGGCAAGTTGTTTGAAATCTGTATTTAAATATTTTTTTAAATCTATTGTTGACCAGTGAGGTAAACACTTCAGTGCAATTAAATGTACAATGTTGCATTATCATCATATAAATATCACACTCACTATGTATTGCTATACTAATACGTAATAAAGGTATTGTATGAAGCGCTTCAACAAAATGTTACAGCTGCAGCGGTTTATAAACAGGTTGTTCTTTTTATTTTGATTCACAAAATGTGCATTTTATTGTGCACTGTACTGCCCTTTGGCCAAACAGAAAACTGCTACACGAAGAGTTGTATGAATGTTTTATTAACTTCTACACCATGTGCATGATTTCTTCACATATCCATGTTGACGTAATGCTTAACTAAAAGACTGCCAATATAAAGTCTCCATTTAAAGAGCATGTGTGTGCCAAAGTTTTAATTAGCAAAAAAAGTATATTTGGATTGCTGGCAAGTGACGATCCGGTCCACTCTATGCTGTGTATTTAAGTAAAAATAAAAGACCAGCATTGCATGATTAGTTTTTAATAACTACACAGTTTGTCATAGTCGATCACTTACATATAAAACACTGTGGGCTATTACATATAGTTCAGTCTACATAAAAATAAACATCTGATCTCTACACTATATGCTCTGAAACACTGTTATTCCCAGCTTCTTAGAAAAAGACCCCAAAAGACACAAAACAGTGTCTGAAAGTGTCACGTCGCTGAGATCAGATCTGCTTAAAGTTGTAATCCTTAAGATTTCAGCCATTTGGCAACACTTATGGTTAAAGAACTACCGACACATTTATGCACGAGTGTATGTGTGTGTATCTGTGTGTACGTGCATTGTGGCGTTGTTGGCAAGTGTGTTGTGTGATGTAGCGAGACAGTAAAGTACATCTTATCTTATGTTTCCGTGGTAACAGCAACTGCTGTTTAATACTACAGTAAACACTCCTTGTGCAGCTACTTGGACAGAAATACAACTGGTGTGTCTGTTAACAGCACACACACACACACACACACTCATGTTGTAAGTGTGTGTAGTGAGACAATTATAATCCAGTGTGGGAATGGCGGACTCCACCACTAACGCTGAAGACTAGCTTATAAATATAAATACCTATTGAATGGTAGAACAAATGCAGAAGATTTAATAGAAATCTTAAGGATAGGAACTTTAAAGCACGCCATCTTTTTTTGTGAATAGATAAACTTCTCTGGTCTGTAGAAAAAAGTAGAAATGTAACAGTTCAAAAGTCATTCATATACATTATTCTGTCATATCAACACATATCTTTCCAAAAAAATCATAAATTATCATAATCTCTGGCATGCCACCTTTACAGCACTGTGTTTTATTATCCACAGTAACATTGTCTTTACCTCAGTGGGGAAATCTTTCAAAAATAAATAAATAAATAGAGTTCTGCTTCCAAAAAGAGCTTTTTCAAAATAAAAAATCTGGCATACGAATAAAACTGTTCAACCAACATGTGCCCTACTCAGGTTAGTCTGCCAAATTGTCAAATATAGATTTATTATCACATAAGACGAGGTATTTGTGACCTATAAATAAGAATATCTAAAGTTTGTGCTTGACAAGTATTGATTTCTGAGGGAGAAAAATAACAACTTTCATTTGTAAAGTCGATCGTGGATATGTACACGAGTGTGACCCAATATTCTACAAGAATAGAATAAATCTTTGTACTAAAAAAAAATCATACTTCACAATAAAAGCGTTAAATTCTTGCATCTACCGAGAACCGTCCAGAGGTGCTGCGATGAAGCCGATGCTCCTGTGTAGCAGCTGATGATTGATCATGAGTAGATGGTGATGACCTCCCGACCTCCGCCTCGGACCAGCAGCACTCTTTCCAAGCCTTCAGTCAACACCTCCAGAAACTCCATATCTGAGGTGCAAGTTAAAGAAGTAAAACCGTAGCCTCCACACATCGTACGTGAAGCCCGAAAGCTTCTATAAAATGATGCATGAGCCCTTTTTGTTTGTTCATACTGGCAAAGGATACAGTTCTCATCTCCGTCGGTGTTTCGAGGTGGCCCTGGCATGTTGAGCAGTACTAATCGAGCATCATGGGACCTGTTGACTATTACCTCGTTCAGCTTCACAGCCGTATGCATTCGCCGCACATTGGACTGATCCCTGCAGCGCAGCAAGGGAGAGAGACGGAGAGGAAAATGGATACATGCGAGTTAGAAATCTCTTTTTTGGACCATTTAAAAGCAAGATCATTGTGTCTAACCGAGAAACATGCACACAGCGGAAACAGGTGAAAGGTTTAGCATTGAAAGCTACAGATTTAGCATTAAATGCTACAGATTTAGCATTGAAAGCTACAGATTTAGCATTAAATGCTACAGATTTAGCATTGAAAGCTACAGATTTAGCATTAGATGCTACGAATGAAAGGCAGTAAAGAAAATGCTGAAGATAACTGAATGTGACTCACGGTTTGAGGCTCATCAGTTCTCTGAAGTTCTCAGGTGCGTTGTTCTTGTTCCTCCTCTCAGCCTCACACTTCTCTCTTGTCCACGTCATCTGAACCTTCTCTGGAAGAGCCTCCACCACTTCCTCTTCCTCATCAGAGTACAGACTTCCCATACGAACCAAAGAGTGTCTGTCCTTAACCAGCTGGGCCTGCAAAGTGCCGTGGAAATAGAATTACAATTCCCAAATTGCACCGATAGCAATAGAGAAGATTCAAAACTCTTTCAGATTTATCATGCATAATATGTTGTATGAGATCTTTTATTTCAATTGGTAAAATAAACATAACATACCTCTCTTTGTCTTTCTGCACTGGACAGCCTCATTTGCCTCAACATCTGGGACCTCTGCTCCATCATTAACGTTCGCTCGTAGGTGTACGCTGAGATGTCACTGTCATGCTAAAGTACCATTTGAAAAACATAACATTTGTGCTTAATCCAACTTACAGATATGTGTCTGTTGAACGTGGACCATGAACGTTAATTAAATTCATGTTCAAGTCAAGCAGTGAACACTTTAATTGTCTTTGAAACAAACACGTTTGTAGTAACGAGCATCTGGTTTCATTTGCAAATCTTATTAGCGAGTAAAACTTGTGCTCAGCTGGTTCTGCACATACAAAGCTTTATATAAGTTTTCACTTTTGCTCAGATTAGGTAAGAAGGATCCTTACCATTTCCACCACCTCCACCTCAGCCTCTATTCTCAGCTGGTAAAGGAATGTGGCCAAATCTTTCTTCATCTGGATGCTGTTGTCATCCATCTGGGCTACAGTGAAGATGCGCATCTGGCATTTCTTCCACACCTAAAATGCAAATGTAACCACGTGGTAGTGTAATTACTAGAAGTACAGAAAACATACTGCAAAATAAAAGTCGTAAATACAAAAAAGGATTCTTTAAAAGTCAGAAAGACTATTCAAGCCTGTACATTTGGAAAGATCACAGTTGTAAAATTTGTTTTGTTTTATTTAGATATAAAGTAGCATATTTGGAATAAACTCAAAGACAGCTGCCGCCTCACTTTATGCAGTTTGAGCAGGAAAGGCAGCAGCATCAGCATCCCCCCATCATGGACAATCCACCACACGTCAATGTTGCCATCGGTGAAGCGTTCATGGTTGCTCGGGTAGAAGGACACATTTTTGGGCACCATCAGGGCCAGGTGGGCAGCTGTTGTGCAGCGGACTGTGTCTGAGTAGAGATTAAATCATGGCGACATGGATATTAACTGTACTGTATAAATTATCTTAGCTACAGCTTACATTCTGCACAAGTAAGACGGACTGTAACACATTTGAGCATCTCAATATTACATTTATAATAGTGAGACGTTTGTTTGAGCCTGAGCATCTCAGTGTGACAACTGATTACTTATGAACATTATGCACATTACTTACTGATAAAAGTCTTCCAGGCACGAGGGTCCTCACTCTGTCTCCAGCCGTACGGCCAGCCCATCACGACAGTGTTGTGCTTCATGCCCCCCAAACCGCAGGACTGGATCAGGTGGACGATACCGTCCCGCACCTTAGAGGCCACCACAATCTGGCAGAAACCTTTGACTCGCTCAATCTCCATCATATTCTTAATGGCCTGGCAAACAGACATTCATAAGACATAATGCTTTAAAAGGAAATGATCTAACAGTTCATACAGTATGTCTAAGAGTGCACGCCTTAAAATTGACTTGTAAAGATTCATTAAAAACAGTTAGAATGTAATTATTAAGGTTTTACATTCACTTCTCCCTGTATAGAACACACTTTAATGATAAGTATTGATACATAATGCTTAAATATTGGCTGAGCAATTAGTCATTAAGGAATGAGTGATTATTTTCACCTCTTGTTGTCACATTAACAAGAACGAACTTTGCTTCACTTGTTTACATTTTTACCAAACACCTCACATTATGAAAAATGTCTCTGCACCAGTCCATTATGTTATGTGATATGGATCATTGGCACCATATTGTAATAACAACAACAAGCGTGTTCCAGCCATGCCTTTTGATTAACGTGACAAACGCTTCAAAAACGGTTGCTGAGGAAGAAATGTCACAAAAATTGAAAATTCCCATTGAAGCATGTTTTCGCTTCATTGTGCTTTTCAATTGACAAAAGACGGTCATTTGTAACAATTAGTTGCAACGCAGTCAGCAACACAGTACAATGGAGAATTGTGCAGAGCCTGTACGGCACACGCCCCTCTCCAGTGTGTACCTGCTCAGCTGCCTGCATTTCCCCGTAGCTGTCCAGGAAGTTTCCCTGCACGACGGAGCCCACGATGGTCAGACCCTTTCCTGCCTTCAGCTGCGAGGCAAAGGTGAGCAGTCGAGGATATTTTACATGGAGGTCCTCATCCAGCTTCAACAGCACAAGCAGCTGAGGTCTGTAGAGTCAAAGACAGTCAATATGACTCAAAGGTGTCTTTGCAACCTGTGAAAAGACTAAAGTATTGAGAAGAAATCTCTTTTCGGATGCAGTTGTGTTCATCCATCAGAACAATGTTAACATCTGTCCTCCCTCCCTGGTTTAGACTCCCTCGTCACGATCTCTGGGGGATATCTTATCACCGTCATCAGCCCAACATTGGATAGGTCAAGTTCTAGGAATACTCATCATGCTACGTCCAGAGCGTGTTCTCTGTTTATGGATCAGAACGTAAACGCAGTCCTCTGAAGATTTAACAATCCAAATTCCAAGGAGTTTTCTTTTTTTTCCCTCCACGTTCGTCACTCCTTTCGAAAACACTTCTCAGATTATCTAGCAATTGTTATTTCCGATCATGCTCCATTCGCACTTGAACTCTCGTTCGCCTTTCCTCAGGGAGACGGTCAACCAGTGAAGACTTAACTGTCTCCTTTTATCAGACCAAGTGTTTTGCGACCATATAACCACCGCCACGGACACATTTATCCACAGCAACAAAGAAATCCCTTTTCTGTTCTATAAATAAAGTCTTCACAGCTTTTATTTGGGGCAACAATGTTTCTAGGATCGGCAGAGCAGTGCTCAAGGTGAATCGACCAAATCCTGCCGATCATCATCACTTCCAGCTTTAATATGCTCAGCGTTAACTCTGTTCCCTTCTCGGCATACGTCCGTCACAATATTACTTTCAGTTCTCAGTTGCGGCGACACTTGACTTGGTAATTTATTGGAAAATGCTCAGTAAGCATGCTATACATTTACATAATGCAACCCTTCCTCAGGCCGCAATTTCCCAAAACTGCTGTAAATACATATTTGACAGATGGCACTTACTCACTGTGTGTCAACAGCTGGTGGTAAATATTCCATATGTTGTTTATTTTGTGGGGCCTAATCATTCTGAAGGGTCGTTTTTATAGAAGGTAGAGAGCTATACTTTATTACATTTGTCCATTTAGTTGACACACATTTCTAAAATGCCACTGACTTTTGTCTAATAATGCAACATGTTTAAACATTAAACTGACTGCATATGAGCTACAGGACAGTCATTAACAATGTGGACAGTTTGGCATGTTTGATGCTACATCTTTTACACTATGTGCATTCTTCTCATAACTCAAAACTGCTTTTCCCATATTGCAAAATGCAATGTGACTCCTCAGAGATGCAAAATGAGTTTTTGTGGAGACATTTAGAGCGTCTCTTGCAGGTGTTGCAGTACCTCCAGTTCTTGGTGTGTGGGGGTCCAACCTCCAATCTTAACAGGGCGTATCGTGCAGCGCTGAGGGACAGTCCTCTTATACCATCTCCCCACTCTTTCTCTGCTCTGGTGTTGGAAGAGACAAGAGACAAACATAAGGGACGATAGACAATGTATGAGGCCACCAGCATCCACTACAGATATATCAGGCAGAAAGACACAACCGTCATCATCACATACCGTACAAGAATGTACTATAACAGGGCAGCAATGCACATTGCTTATTAGACTCCACACGTACCCTTGGAACTCAATGTACTTGTAGATCATCCCAGCAATGACCATGGCCACAATAGCGTAGTACCAGGAGGAGATGAACATTAGAGCCAGACACATACTCATGCCAAGGAAGGACAGAGCCCTGTGGATGGACACATAAAGGCTGAAGGGATGTCTTTGCATACCAAGAATAGCAACATTATTTGCAAATATAACAGCCCGGACAATCTGATTAGTAAAAGTGAAGAGTGCTCCCATCGCCTGTAGGAAGTATGCTGCGGATACACCTGTACTCACCAGTGGTAATATTTAAACCTTGGCCTCCAGTTGGGTGTGCGTAAAAGAGTCTGAACTGCACAGGCTAAGTTCACAAAGAGATAGCACATCAAGAAGAACCTGTTGAATAAAGACAATGATCATTTGTAACACATTCAAAGTAAGTAATACATTGTCAGTGGTGTAGTTGGCCTTAACCAAACAGGGAAATGGAGAAATATACTTGGCACATGTCATATTGTTGGCGTTGTGAGCTTACATGGAAAGGATAGGAGCCACCATATCCAGGGAGGCAATAAGGATGCCCATCTCCGCTATGAGACCAGTCAGCAGTAAGGCCCATGTAGGCTCTCCATTGTTCTTTCCGTGACCAAACACCTGAAGAACACAACATTGCAAATCCCTTCTTGTTAGGTACTGCGTCACATTCAAATAAGCATGCAAGTCAAATATTAGCAAACATGATTTAGAGGTTTTATAGCACATCATATGCTGTGGGAATAATAAAGAACAGGAGTAACTGTTGTCTCTGACTGTGTGTGCGTCAAGTTTGCTGCAGCAATTTCTGGCATTTTTTCAGAGAATGTGAGATGGTTACACAATGTATCACAAACAGTGTTTACTGTCCCACCCTGAGGAAAGGGATGATGTTGTCCTTGGCAATAGCCTGTAGAAGTCTAGGAGCCCCAGTGAGGGACTGCAGGCCGGCCCCGACCGTGGAGAAGAAGGAGCCGATGACAATAACCCATGGAGACGGCCAGGAGAGCGTTCCCACCACCAAGGTTTTCTGCACGGCGTCCCCAAACCTGCAGGTACATACTGACTGAATATGACCAAGAATATGACTGGACTTTTATGAAGACGTTTGGAAACGTTACTTTACAAGAAAGTGTTTAAATAGTAATAAGTTGCAGAAGGAGACACATAACTTACTTGTCCCTAAGGACTACTCCTTCGATGCAAGAGCCAAACAGGACAACAGAACTGATATCTGAACAAGAAGTTAAGGAGATCAAGGTGACACAAAGATGTACATCTAATCTGCTTTACTATCCTTTCCAAAGGAACAAGATTGTTAGTTGTATTGTGGGTAATCACCAACAAAAGGATACAAACGATTGAAGTAGTAGTAATGGCTAAGATAGTGCCCACAGGGATGGACTTTTGAGCATCGCGGAGATCACCAGATCTGTTGGAGCCAGCCATGATGCCTACAAGACAAAATACACAGTTGACATTGTAAAAACTCTTCTGGCTGCATTAGTGGGAGGTTTGAAGCTTCCCTATTTCACTGTGAGCTTGTTGATTCTGTGAAAAGAAATACAATAACATAGCAGGTAGCTTAAGTTACATTTTGCATGAAAAATCATGTCAAATTCATATAATTATAATGATTTAAAATGTAAAGTAGAGAATCATGTTACAGTTTCATGCCGAATGTAGACCAGTGTTACTCATTGCGCAGCTCGCCAAGCTTTAATTGGTGGCTCGCATGGCAGTGGGCTAAATACAGGGGTGATAGATATGATTAAGTCAATACAGATATTTCATAAAAACACTAAAAACAAGCCGACACTGACTCACTGCGGAGCTGCCAGTTTTGGCGGTCTATCAGCACTACATGGTGAATGTGCTCTTGGACGGGTAGATACGTGGTGGACTAGTACAGAAATAAATATTTATATCCTAAATTTGAACATTTAAATTGGAGGATACTACGACCAACCTGGCACTTCATACTCGCGTTAGTTTGGCTCCGGTCGACTCGGTTCACCATTACATGCTAGTTCGCGTGTGTTTCTACAGATGTACAATTAAGATTTGTTTTTGGAGCATCAAACCACAGCGGAGTCGAGAGGAAGATGCTGGGGATGTGGTTTGTGGACAGACAACCGACAAAACCTTCTCAGACTCAAACATTGTGAAACTGCTTTTTGGCTTCAGCAGAAATATTGTTTGCAGAGTTTGACAACATCATCCCAGTATTAAGTTAATCCTGTTTCTAATTAATGTATTGGCTGGCTGCATTGCATATTGTATGTTCTGGCTGGGATGACAGATTAATAAACAGACGTGCTTTTTATGACTGGATGTAGCTTTTCATACTTTGCGGTAAAAGTGGCTCTCCTAATGACTTTGTCCTCTCAATGTGGCTCTCACGTAACAAATAGTGAAGACCCCCCCGGTGTATGACGTTGTAATACCTGTGGCAGATGGGAAGAAGATCCCCACCAGAAGCGTGAATGATGTAGCAATGTCTGCCGACACATACATGCCAAAGTTGTCCACGCCACCATGAGCGTCCTCTGACTGTAGCCCTGCTTTCTCTAAGATCTCCCCTTTCCGTTGGTAGTCGCTCCACATGTTTTCTAACAACAGAGGACATTTAAAACATTGGCAACAAACTAACATTAGAAGAGAGTGACTTCTATCAAGAACGCATGTTATATTCAAAATATATAAATATGCCAAAATTCAAATTGCCACAGAATTATTCTTATTTAAAACTGATCTTGTATAGGTTTTCTAACACTGCAGGTTACCCCTTGATCAGTATGTTATAGTCTGATTTAAATACTTTAAGAGTTATAATCTAACATAATCTCATGCTTTGTCCTCTAATCTGTTATCAATTAATGATACATTTACCTTTAATAATCCCACTGCCCAGTCCAGGAATGCCCTGTATCTCTGTTACATTGTTCTGGATGAAGTAGTCATCACACTGAGCGCTGCTCATGTTCCCTGGCAGACAGAAGCTTTCCCACAGCTGACTGTGCACCGTGATGTTGCCCTTCATCACAGTCTTAGCACACACATCGAAACGATCTCTCACCAAAGTCCTGTTTCCCAGCATGCAGATCCTGCAGCAATAACAGGGACACAAATAAAAAGGATTAGTCTTGATTATTTCCCCCACCAACATCCTCATCATATACTACAGCTCTCCCTTACAATCATAGACACAATTATTTCAACTATTAGAATTATAGTCAAATTATTTGATGAAAAATCATATCATACTGAAATCAATTGGTTGCAGATGGGACCCAGAATCAAAATAAAATAATAATATTATTTGCCCATGTTGGATAAATACTTTCTACAAATCGTCAACTGAGGGTGAACCAGGTCTATCTGCACTTTGACCAGTTTTGAGAAAAATGCATTTGAAAGTTCAACAGTTCATAACGTGGACACTATAAAACCAACTCCAACCCATGTTGACACATCACATGCTGCACACTAGGTAGTGAAGTTAACACTGTTTGGGCCAATTCAGTGCATTATGGGTAGAAACAAAACTAATTGTGCAGATAGACCTTTGTGGTTCTATTGTTGGAAAACCAGAGTCCCAAGTCTATCTGACATTTCCCACCCGAAGATTGAAAATGTAACCCTCAACTGTATTTTATGCAACTTAGCTTCATTTTAAGCTCTAAAAATGTTTACACAAGTTCCACGTGGCAGGAAACTTAAAAGTGAAACATATATTTGCTCATAAATATGAATTTTTAAGACTTTAACTTTAACATTAACTTGAACTACTAATGATCTTAACTTGAACTACTGATGATCTTAACTTGAACTACTAATGATCTTAACTTGAACTACTGATGATCTTAACTTGAACTACTAATGATCTTAACTTGAACTACTGATGATCTTAACTTGAACTACTATCTACTAGATTACATATAAAACAGTCGGCAGCAAAACGTTCTGAATAAGTTTTTCCTGTGCTTAAAATGATCATGTGATTAATTTCCCGCCCTGTTATTGGTTGTCAGCAGAGAGACCTTTGTGACACTAACATGATGCTTGAACATGTGGAGATAGACCTTTGTAGATCTCACTGACTCATATATACAGAATCTGCATACATTAGTGATGCAGATAGACAAATAAACACTAAATAAATTCCCTGTATTTCACAATACTTTCCGTTAACACACCCTCTCTGCACACTTACGGAAATTCTGGGGGATGAGTCATGGATTTTAATGCCCCAGCATAGATGGAGACAATTGAGATAATGACGCAGGCCAGGAAGAGAGAGGCCAGCTTGTTGACATATTTGACTCCTACAAAAACCACCACAGCCATCAGGCTGAGGCAGATAGAGCCGTACACTCGCATATTGTTCAGCATGGCACTGTCACTCCCAAGGGAGTCTGTGGGGTGAAATATGGCCGCCTGCGGTAACAGATATTTCTGAGAAGAAAACAAATGACAACAGGACAGTTACTGCATATGTGTTTAGGAATCATATTCAAGCATACAAATGTGAGCTGTGAAATAACCACAGAATAATATTTTAGCAAACTGACCAGGAAGATTTCAATGGCCCCCAGTATGTACATGGCAGAGGCGAAGGTGGTGCCCAAGTAGAAGCACAGGCCCACAGCTCCTCCAAACTCAGGGCCAAGGGAGCGTGAGATCATGAAGTATGCCCCTCCAGCTACAACAGTAAAACATAGTGTTACACACAGAAAGCTCACAATCTGTACTACTGTACATGCAAGTGGATACAACAGTAAATCTCTGCTGCCCCCAAGTGGAAGAACATGTAATGGAACGTGTTACTTCTACATGAGCAATACGGAGATATTACCGTGCAGTCAGTCATTATTTGAAAAACAGTTTGTCTATTTATGGTGTTAAAAACATAGTATTTTTAGTACTGCTATAGGACATGTGCTGTATAAATGTAAGCTTTTTTCAGTGGGAATACAAAGGAGTTCAAAGTCTTACCTGGAACAACACCATTGGTAGCGATGGCACTCATTGAAATGGCCGTGAGCATTGTCTGCAGGGGAAAGGGGAGAATATGATTAATATTGGAAAAGTCATAGCAACTTGTGGGTGTGTCGTTAATATCCAACTGCAAGCACAACTTCCCTAAGAAAGCACATCTTAATAAGACGGCAGTCGGCTCTTTGCGAGAAAGGTAATAGAAGCACCGAGTAAAAAACACACAAGTCAAAGTGACATTATCTGCCTTAAATAGTTCCTGCTTGTGGATTCTATTGACTGGTTTAGCAATAGAAGCAGGCCCATATTGTTAGTGGAAGTGTGTGTGTGTGTGTGTGTGTGTGTGTGTGTGTGTGTGTGTGTGTGTGTGTGTGTGTGTGTGTGTGGTTGTGATTCTACGGATACTAACACAAGAGCAGCACATGAGGACAATCAGGAGGGACTGCATGATGCCAGCCATCCCAACAATCCATGTCAGTCGGAGGAAAAGAATGACACCGAAGATGTTCTGGAGACACGGTAAGTAGACTCCCATCAGAGTGCCCATGTTGGGAGACTGATAGAGAGAAAGAGGGAGAGAAGGAGGAGGGGGGGGGGAAGAGAGAGAGGGGAGAATATTGACCATGACATTTCAGGAAACAAGTGTATTGATCACTTGTATTGATTGATGTTCTTTCTAAAGGTCATTCAATCATGTTATCATCAGCTCTTTGCATGTATTCAGGTCTTGCACAGCCACAGTCTGACTGTAGAGCGTGCAAAGGCATAAGCAATCAATCAACAACTCCTAATACAAATCTAGAACTTGGACAGCGAGGCAGGGAGAGAGAGCCAGAGGTAGAGGATAATGTTTCTAAACCTTCAAACACTGAGTGTGCGTGTGATAAAAAACTACAGTGAGGCATAGTGTTCCTCTGCTATGTCCCGACTCCTGACCTTGGGGGTCTTCCTACGTGAGGCCTCAGCGCTCTCCTCCTCCTCGTGCTCCTTGGCCCCCTGGGTGATGTTGGTGTAGCTGACCAAGCGGCTGAGCAGAGACGAAACCTTGGGCCGGATGTCCAGCTCTTCCTGGAGGAACAAAAGGGGGGGAGAAGTTGAGTAAATGAAATTAGTGCAAGTGTATCGTCTGACAGAGATATTGGGTTAATAAGAATAACGGACCTCAAACAATGCCAGGTTCCTGTCATAGAAGTCATTCTTCTTGCTGGCAGCGTCAGCACTGTTAAGAAACGGACTGTCTTCTTTATGATTCCCATGTCCTATAAGAGAGAAGGAAACAACACATGAGCTTCACTATAAAAACAAAACTGCTTTTTGACTAACCATCCATTTGAGCGATATATAGACCAAACAAACATATCATCTCCTGCCAATACTGTACTCTATATATATATATATATATATATAGCACTGTAACTGCAACATCAAGTCAATGTGCTCCACTGATATATCAAATCAAGATTTTTCTTTTATAAAGAATTTATAATTTACAGTTATAGTTTTAGTTTTACATATAATATTAATTAAATAATATAAACAAACTATCGAGCCACAATATTCCAAATAAAAATGTGCAATAAAATGTGTAATTATTTTAAATAATTAAATAATTAAATACTTTTATAATAAATAATAAATAATAATAATAATAATAATAATAATAATAATAATAATAATAATAATAATAATAATAATAATAATAATAATATGTAAAATGTGTGGCATTATTGATATAAAAAAACACCACTGTCATTATTAAAGCAAAATAAAGACAATATAATTTTATTTTCTATACCATGGCAATCCTTTTCAATATCCAGTCAGGTTGTAACTGTCACTATTAATATAATATAATTTGAACATATTCATAATCCCCATGCAGCAGTAAAACTCAGAAACAGGAAAGGCCAAAAGCAGCACAGACCGACAAAGCAAAGTCCAGCTGATAAACAGCCATGTAATTAGATTTACTCTCATTAACTTCTGCTTTTGAAGGAGGGAATCAAGCAGAGATGAGCACAGTGCCCGGGGCAATTATTGCACGCGAAGTGGCACTGCAGATGTTATCACGCACATGTCCACACTCACCACGCACCTCATTACTAAGCTTAGGTTATTAGAGCATGTAAACTTAAACAGTGGCATCTCAAAACCCCAAATTAATCCTGCAGCAAAAGGTCTGCCAATTTTCCAAGTGGGCATGACATAGAAAATATATTCTCAACAGTGTTGAAAATATACCAGCTTTGTTGTGAGCGAGTGGAGCTTCAACGCTGGCCTTCACTCACCTGTGTTGTGTGTCCCACTGCTGCTGTCACTGTGGGGAAGCATAGTTATGAGCTGTGTGCAGACCGCCACACGTTGCTCTGTGTTCGAGTTTAGGGAATTGTCGATTCCTAACCAGGACACTCGGTCACCCAGGGTGAACACTCATTCAGGGGCCTGATCTAACACATGGTGCATGGTGAAGTGGGGGGGGGGGTGAGGTGGGGAGAGGAGGATGCTGTGGTAACAAGCACACACACAGCACATGTCTACTCATAGGGATATAAGAGCCTTGTGTTGGGTTCTTCACTATTTCAGACCAAAAGAATAATCGATTAATCTAGAAAATAATCTGCAGATTAATTGATAATAATCATTAGTTGCAGCCCTATTTATATGTGTTTAGAGACATGATCTGGTGGTTTCATGTCTCCTTTAAATCAGTGTTTGTTTTAATGGATGCAAATTCCAGAAACAATCATTTGAAGCATGAAGGTCTGCAGGACACAGCAGGACCAGAGCTATGCCGAAGACGAGATGAGAGTCAAAATAATGCCAACACTGTCCTCTAGTGTCATCTCGCCGTCAGTGGCACGGGACGAAAACACAACATCTGTGTCTGTAGCCATGAGGAGAGACTAATGTGTCGATGAGTTAGAGGCTCCGGTTCGATGTCGCTCCATGATCAGACACTGAGGGAGATATATTTTCTGGCAGGACCTGTTACTCAATCGGTGCTGCTTCAAACACGATCCTGATGTTAGAGCCACAAATAGTCCAGCTTCCAGATCATTTCACATGAGCAGCGAAATAAAATTCAACTTTAACAATGAGGAGACAGTGGGGGTCTCTTGTTAATACCTTCACTTTAAATGTCTAATTAAAAAGATTAAAGATTAACTGGCTTGTTATGAAGGCACATAAGAGTCAAGCTGTTTGCCCAGAACAGCACTGAGGCTTCACAGCAACGTGTACCGACATGTCACCTGTGCCCCCCCCCCACTGCCAGGAGATGCAGGACTGATTTACTCAAGGGTGTTTCAAGGTAGAGAAGTAGACTTTTACTTTCCACTGACTAACTGTCTGCAGACAAGCTGCCGTATGTTTGTACTGTAGGATTTGTTTTCGTGGTTTCTCAGCAAGTTTGAGTTTGAGAGCATTTAATGTACTTGTACTGACAACCATGTCAGTACAAGTAAAACACAAATATTAATAAAAGAATACATTAGCCAAGATTATACTGTTTGAGCTATATGTTTTACAATTGCCGTAAGACTGGCAGCAGCTCTTTTGTGTCGGCTTCCAATACAACACATTACCAGGCTTTCATCTGTAGCTCCAGTCCGACACTAAATCCACATGTTTTTCACAGACGGCCTCTGTGCTCGGGGGGTCCGGGTATAATTTGCTGTGTGTTTACAACTACAAGATGCCAGAGAAGATTCTAGGTTGTGAAATCTTTTCAAAGTGCAAAGTACATGACTTTTAAACAACATCTCAGTGCAAGTCTGCAAAAACAAAATCAATATGATTTATGATTCTGTCATATTTCCAACAAACAATTGACAGAAAGCGGCTCTTCTTCAAGACGTTTCCCCAAACAGGACATTGGTGTTCTTTATCTAGACTGTGCTTGGGTGGGATGTTTAGAATATTAAAGAGTTGGACTTTTCCAAACCGCTAGTGTCTAAGGCAGAAGGAAACTTCTGCACCTTTTAAAGCTGATTAGTGATGGAAAGCAACATCCCACCCTGTCCATTAGCTTCTTAGGGTTTAAAAAAGCCTCTTTGCTAAACTTCCTCTTTAATAAAGATTTAAGATTTAACATTGAGAGGCTGAGGAGTACTGTAGTAGAGCCTAGTTAACTCTACTCTGTGCAGTTAGTTGGCAAGAATGTTCTCCTGATTATGTGCGTGTGTGAACGTCTTTGTGTCAGTGTGTGTAAAAGAGAGACAGAGCGTGAAAGAGATTATATGTGCATATCCTTCGCTCCTCTTTTCTTCATTTGATTTGCTCCCTCTGGGTTTAGACACCGCATGCCTTCAAAGCATAGCTAGATGTGACTATGCCACTGGGTTGGGCAAACATAAAACAACTGTTGCGTGGCAGCAGGTCCAACGGTGAAAGGAAACTTCTCTATTGTTCGCTGTATTTAGATCACGGTTGAAGTTTCTGGGCCTGTAAAATGATCCTCCAAACCTCTTACAAACGTCAGCACTCTTACAGCTTTCCCTTTTTCCAACCAGCTGCAAACCAGCAACCAACCAAGCAGCAAAACTAAAACTTTGACATGAGTATCATCAGGAGTACGTGGAAGCTAGTCGAGCTCATCATGATGTGAAGCCTCATCTCCATTTCTCTTGAACAGGAGTTCTCCAAAGATCTGACAAAAGCTTGACCCTGTTGAGTCATAATGTGCTTGCATTACAGTTACAGTATGGGGCACCACTGTGGAGGCAGGTTGCAATAACATTATGCATGGTATTTGTCATAATCGCAAATAATAACATTTAACCGAGTGCACCTTTCCTCCCACTTTGGTGCGAGCTGAGGGCGGCTCACTGCAGAGCCATGTTTGAATGAATGCATGGAAATGTTTGTCTCACACAAAGTCCAAGCTTCATAAGGAACTGCCCAGAGGTACAAACATTGTCTACACTGTGGCGATCCTGAAATCATTACAGTTGCACTGATTGACAGCTCCTTCCATTTCCCACAATGCATTGTAAAATCCAATAGGCAACTTTGCACACTCTCAAAAGTAACATCACTACTCTTTTGTAGTGCAAATGTTTTGTCGGCATATTTTCTAAATGCATATTGCAAACTTTATTTTGCATTGTACTTTTTCCTCCTCCCTAGCCCTGGGCAAGAAACAATATGATGTCTGCTGTAGAAATAGGGCGATGTTATCTGTAATGGCTGTGTTTGGTGCGGAGCAGCATCTGAACACAGATTTGAATGCTAACCTGCTGAGTCGTACAGCAAAACATATTAGCTTTGATGTGTGCTAATGATGAGAAAAGGACGGCAGCTCAGCCTGATTACCTCAGGGGGTAAAGGTGGGCGGGAAGAGGTGCATCGTACAACAGACTTTCAAAAAGACACAAATGAACTAAACTGGTGCGCCAATGGGTGTAAAACTAATGACTATACAAACCCAAAGTGTGGCACGCAGGCCCACGGGAGAATTGTAGATCCGCAGTGTCTTCGCAAAATAGTTTCATGCACTTAATGATGTTTCCACTGTACATCTTCTGCACGCACGCAGCATACTCATACATGTTTGCTTTGTGTGAGCGTGACGTACAGGTTATACGGTACAGATGAACTGCCTCGTTCATCTACACATGATCTCCTGATGATATCATAAAGAGCACTTCACCTCGGCGGTAAACAACAACATGTTCATCGTTTATCTCTTAGTGAATTCAGTAGGCGGACACACAAGGGACCTACAGGCTTAAAATAAAGGCCTTTACTTTAAACACACTCAGACTGACGATATTCTGCACAAATACATCATTTATGTTCAACAAGCTACAAGTGGTTACATATAAGCGAACAGGGGAAGCACCGTTTCACACAACTTCATTTAACGTGTAAGTCTGTGACCTTTACACATTCATTATACATCAGTGTAATTACTTTTATACATCTTTTCACTATTTTTGCTCACATACAGAAACATACTGTCGGCTATGACCCATAAACTGCCCTAAGTGCCTGTGTGAGCTTTACTCATTGCAACCATAACTAACATATTATAGTAGCACATGGACATCAGAGGATTACAAATCAATCAAATAGCCTATAACAAAATAACCCGTAACAAAACAATACCGTTTCCATGTCCATGTACATTCCAGTGTCCACTTGTTTAAGTTGTACCCTGTCAAGTCCAAAGAGGAGGTTGGAAGTAATGAATTTACACACGGATGAATTGTTGAATGGCCGACAGCACATTCCTTGTAAATGAAGAAGTGGGAACATAGTTACGATGTTTTACTGCGAACTGTCCATCAAGGATTGTTGCAAATGTCATATGTCAATGTACTCCTACTTTTGGGTCTGAAAATAAAACTCCAGAAGGACAGAATAATATACATTTCAGATATAGTAGCACCTTGTTGCTGCTTTGTTTGGTTCTCTGATCAGTGCTGCAAACATGATCCTGGCTGAAGACTTTGTAAAAACACACAAGTATAAGTTGTAATAGCTGGAATGAGCCTGTAATCCTGAGAGCAATATGTTCACGTCTTGTGTCCCAACAGTTCACATGGCTACTGTTTTACAGTCCAACAGCGCTACAGCAGGGATCATTTCCAATAAGTTTCACATGTTTCACAGTGAAAATCATTTATGCATGGCCACTAAACTATTCATGTCTTCACGGGGAGTACTGTATTTACTTGTGCACTGATCTGTTGAGCGTGAGAGATTGTAGTGTTGAGTGAGAGAGATCCTCAGGAAGAACTGGAGGTACACGTTGGGAAAAAGAAAAGTCTGCAGCTGCTTTGCTTGCCCTGTCATCTCTTTGATGTGACGGAGCAGACTAAACAAAGATGGCAGATGACTGGATCGCAAGACATTTGGGATTTGTGACAAATAAATACATTAAAGCACAATTTCTTTATCAACTATGACGCTCTTTAGAAAACATTACAAAGACAAGAGTTGTTAAGGGTTGTGCACAAGCGTGTGTGTGTGTGTGTGTGTGTGTGTGTGTGTGTGTGTGTGTGTGTGTGTGTGTGTAACTCTGTCATCAGCTCCACATTT
The DNA here is from genome assembly GCF_900634415.1 of Cottoperca gobio. Classification (NCBI taxonomy): domain Eukaryota; kingdom Metazoa; phylum Chordata; class Actinopteri; order Perciformes; family Bovichtidae; genus Cottoperca; species Cottoperca gobio. Next base: position 27,427,351 of record NC_041357.1, read on the forward strand.
CCACAGTTTGTTTATCTCTCGGGGTTTATCTGAGTGCCAGGAATGGTTATCCTATTCTCCTGAACTAGAGAGGGAACGCACGCACATCGTTCTCCAATTCATCACGGGTCTCTCAGCACCTGTTTAGTTTGAGGCCAATACGAGCACAAGACATACTTACACTACATGGTTACAGTGTACTATTTAGACAGCTGCGCATTTCTTTATATTTATAGGAAAAAGAAAAAGGTATAAAAATGTAATTGCATTGATTAATCATGTATTGTGTTGACACTAACTGCTCTGCAGTGATACAGGAAGTACTTCAGGAGAGACAGTTGTGTTTCTTTCTCACTTTTCCTCCTTGATGTCATGTGTTAGAAATGTAATTTAAAAACTGAGAAAATACACACGGACAGATGAAAAAGTCTGTGTACATATTTCCACAAATGTCACTTCTTTCCAAATCTAAATCAACTTTTACAAACTACAATCTGAGGCAAACAAGATCACCAGCTATTGGTAGCACAGTGGGAGGCCATCTTCACTGAGGACAAGTTGTGTTGCATTAAAACTCTGAGTGTAAGCAACACTTTGCTCAGGGGTACAGCACAGCTACAGAGAGCTCAGTGTTGCTCTGGTGCTGAACAGAGCTGAGCTCACAGGCTGGAACAGACTCTGCACTGTGTCACTTCCTCCGTGCTGCAGATGCCACACTGTATCTCAGACATACAAGCATACCCAAGCCCACCACTCCCATGATGAAATCATCCAGCACACGCAGCCACTTTTGGAAGAGCAAATACTTTCCCTCCCAACGTTTCACCGCTTCGATATCTCACAATGCTGCATGTAAAACTCAAGTTGGAGAAATTACAATCAAAAGAATGTCGTACCATGTTCCGAACTTCTTTCTACACGCCACTCTAGACTAAATCTATTTCTTTTTTAATTGGTGTTTAAAAATAAGTTTGTGGTGATGCGCCAACAATGCTGTCAACAACATGGACGTGAGTAGCTCTTCCTGTTTAGTTTCCCACATGTGTACTAGTGGTAGCATTCTGGATGCTCTCTGCTCCATCTCATCATTCATCTCTCACTTCCTCCTCCTCCTCCTCCTCCTCCTCCTCCTCACCCTGTCCAGCGTATATTCATCCTCACAGCTACCCACTAAGTTTAATGGTTGTTGTTGTTCCCATGCCTCAGGAAGCCCTCCTCCGTCGGGTTAGAGAGAGTTATGACTACAGGAAGACAAGGGAGGCAGCAACAAGTTTGTGCTAAAGTCATCCATAAAACTGTGAGGGTTATATGAGGACATCTGCTTTTCCCTCTCTCACCAGATATTAGAGTTCTGCTTAGAGCCACTACTTTTTCACACTTAGGGTGCTAACTTGAGTTTCTGCTGTTAGAAAATGCCATTTGGCACTAAAGGGTCACTTCTACGCATTCCAGAAACATACAAGCAGACAGCTAGGTCAACATGTGTTTCGACTCCTTTGTGTTACGCTTCAAATGTCAGTGTATTCGAGCTCACTGGACTCAGATCTTCTCATCTGCATGGCTAGCTTTCTTTCAAATGTGTACATATGCACTCACACAGAAATGCACACACACACAGAAATGCATCCCATCCCTAAACACACACTGTCTGTTCAGTTACAGGAGGCTCGTTAACACAGCAACAACCAGAGATGAACATTACGCCTTGAACTCCGATAATATTCTGTTGTAGGGAGCTCATGGTCAGCATGACGGCGTAAGGTTATACAAGTGGGTGGGCAGTTAGTGTGTGGTTTTAACCCAGCTTGGGCCTTCTGGAAACTTATTTTAGCGTGGGTGCTTCATTGGGAGGCCGCACCCATGTGTGTCTTTTATTAAAGACCTGTCGATTCACTCTTTCAGCCCACACAAATAAGCCCAGCTCCCTCATAATCCTACCCAGCAGCTACGAAGTCTTCGCTCCTCTCCTTGTCTCCCCCCCCCCCTCTTCCCATGCTGATACAGTGGAGGAACAAGTGAGTGACAGTGAGAGACACGCTGCGACAGAGAAGCGAGGAGGGAGAAATCTCCTCCTGTGCTGTTGAGCAGCCAACCTCTGTGAAAGAAAAGCCTTCCCTGGCACAAAGAGAGCTCCATCTTTTGTGCAAAGGAGCACTTGAAGCCTTTTCTTGTTGCGGTGGTACCGGCCCCCCCCCCCCCCCCCCCATACAGTCCCAGCCCTGTTGTGTCTTTCCCTCACGGTTTTCACCCCTTTCATTGTCCCTTTGTTACTCATCTGTCCCTGAATTTATTTTAAAAGCCTTCTTACTGGCAGGGAAGAATACTCCAAAATGATAAAAGTAGAGTTTCTACTTTACTCAAAGTGAGCTGTCACAAAACAACAGTCAGAAAGACTGCTTTCTGGCCCTGGAGAATTGCTATGGTAACCATACGACCAGCTGTTCAGATGTCTCTCAGGACAAAGCAAGGCTTCCCCATGCTGGGACCAACTCGTGAATTCTAAATGAGTCGTGTTGTGTCCAAGCTGAGAGATAAAGAGCTGAGTTAGTTGAGACTCACCATCAGAGCTGACAGTGTCCTGGTGACCAGGGAAGTCCTGTCCAGTGTCCCTGTAATCCACCCAGTTAATCCCCTCTAGACTGTCGTATCTGTCCTGAGCTTGATCCTTCACCGGTACCACTGTGAAGTGAGGCATGTTTTCATCACTATCCTCTGCGTCTCCAGCTCAGCAACTCAACATAGCAGGCTAGCTGTTAGCCAGCCTCAGTTCAACTCCCACTAATGGCAACTACATTCCACTACACTGCGCTCACTTCCTCTAGAGCCTATTATCATACACCCCGCCCACAGGCCAGCCCCTCCTGAGCTTCATATGTGAGCAGAAAGGGTACGGAGGTCTAATGGATGCATTTGGAAAGACAATACGCCCCCCCCCACACCCCACCCAAAAAGGGGAAGGAGTGACTCATGGGGCACAACTCTCTATTCAGTTAGCATTGTCATCCCTGAGTCATGTAGAGGGAGAGGGTGAGGGAGTAGGGAGACCCCTTTCTGCTCTCCATGACATAATCAGAGCTGACAGAGTGAAGCTCGTCTGTTCAAGGTTCAGACAGACGGTCCTCTGTGTACGCGGGACGCTTCCCAAAACACACAGTAACGTGGCAGTTTGGAAAATAATCAAACTAAAGCAGGAACGTGGAAAAGAGAGGAAGCAGTCGCATGTCATTTCAACCTTTGACCACACAGTCAATCTGTCAATCAGAATTTGAAATGTAGCTTTTCCCATTCATTATATGACAACAAACACATGTTGGGAATATTACATCTCCAGCTGTTGAAGATGTGAGGAAAGGTTCAGCAGTGAATCACTGTGACATCACTGACAGAGGGCAGAGTTTACCTACCTCTCTGCAAGAATAGAAGCTACTCAAAGTGTAAACGCAGCAGATCAAAGCCTCTCTAGTAAGGCTGTAATTAGAGCTCCTGTTTATGGCAGTTTTAGATCTTTGTACTGCTCTGTTTGGATTGCAGAAGCTTTGTAATCTGCTGCTGCGTCTTCGGTGTTTTTCACTTTGATTTAGAAACAACTATCCTCCATGCGAAGAAAAAGACTTCATCTGCACACTATTCAATTACAAACAAGCTTCGGGAGGGAGACCTTATAATAATAATACATGTATTATATATATATATATAGCCCTTTTCAAGGTACACAAAGACGCTTTACAACAGAGAAACATTTCGTACAAGCACACAACAAACAGACTAACATACAAAGTTGTGCACACACGATGCAAACTAAACAGAACAAAAAGAAAGAGAGCAGTTCAAACTTGCAAAGTCATGAGTTGGAGGAGGAGGAGGAGGAGGAGGAGGAGGAGGAGGAGGAGGAGGAGGAAGGCATACAAGGCAAAATGAAAACTTGGGTAATGCAGTCTTCTAGGATATAGACTACAGAAATGGAAGATATAATAATTATAATAATAATAAAGTACTGAAATGCTTGATCATCTGATTTTATGAGATGATTGAGGAGGACGCTCTGCCTTTGGAGAATCTGTTTTGCAGGATGCATCTTGTTTGACTCATTTACATAGTAACTATCACATCAACACATATCATATTCTCACAGGGTATTGTGTTCTTCAGTAATTGTTACCTTTGTACTTTTTACAGCCCTCTCCCACAAGAAAACGTAATCCCGTTCTCTCTCCAGACAAACTAAATCACGGATGTAAAAAGAAGTGATTCCTCTTCCTGACCGACTCGCCAGCTTGGCAAAGTAATACTCATGAGGTGCCATCAACCATATAAGGTTATTTCCTAGATGGACTAACCCATGCAGTGCTGTGTACAAGTGAGGGTCAGTGAGCAGCAGGCAGGCAGGACCTGACGCATTCTTTTCTTCCACCACGATTACTCAGTCTTGTGGAAAGACAAGCAAAGGGGGGGCAGGTCCCAGGAAACATGAGGCCCACCAGGGTCAGCTTGTTTACAGCAAGGGAAGAGACTTGAGGATCCGGGGAAGGTACTGAGGTGAGAAAGTACGACAGAGAGAGAGAAAGAGAGCTGCTCAAATTTAGTCTTAGGCTGCTCATGCAATAACTCTGAGCCGCCTACTCTGCTCAAAGGTCACTTGAGGTCATGCTTCTCACTTTAAAAAAGCACTGGATGTAGAAATGTACATTTCTGAAAGCTAAAGTATTTTATAAGTATTTTAGCTAAGTTTAAAGATGGTAGGTGGGAAACTTGTTTACCACTATTTACATTTTCTTAACTTTTTTGTTTTTTTCTGCTTTTCAGGTTGAGTTTATGAATATAAAAAAAAATGGCTACTCCTTTCTGCATGCACTTTCTTCTAATGTGTCAAAGTGGCACTTGAACAACTGTGATACCACAAGATGATTCCTTTACCTGACTAAAGATTGTGTTTTCACTTGGTGCACTTCTCTGACCTGCAGTTATGTCTGTCAGCCGCTAGATGGCGGCATTAGAGCACCTGAAAACATTCTGCAAATGCATTTGGTCTTTTCAGCCTCCAGATAAACGTGTAAGCGATCTTCCTCTAGGTGTCAGACTTTAAACACATAGGAATAGCAGACTTACGTAGTTCCACAATAACCTCCCAATGTTTAATTTGGTAAACATTTATTAATAGTCAATTTCACAACAGATATCAGAAACTGATTTGAAAACACAAGCATGCTTTACTCCAGAACCCCGGAACATGAGTGATGTAAACTAACCTTTATCAGTATCAGAATATGCATTTTGCTTCAACACTTTTCTGCTCTTAGTCTATGAATGTCTAAAGGGGAGTTGGTCTTATAATACTGAAATGCATGGGGGATATCTTCTGCTTACAATACAAAGGTTATTCTATGTTTGTAGAGAAAGTAATGTGGTAATCATATATGTCATTCTGAAAGAGTGTGGAAAACTGTGGTGTAAGAATAATCACCTTTTAGTGTATTTCCCAGATTTGATCACAACCATCTTTTCCCACAGTCACCCGGTCTAGTTCCTAACTTTTCTTGAGATAAAGGATAAACTTTAAAGCCTTCTGTCTAAAGCAGGGGATTTCTCTGTGTGTCCAATGAATGGTAATTAGCTACATGGCTAAATCTAATTGGTTGGGAAAGCTAAGCACTCCTTGTCTTTCTACATTGATTAGGATTTTCTAAAACTGTGCCTGAGGGGACGTAAGTCGATCCAATTTCCTATGGCTGCCATCATTAGCTTGACATGGCCCCAGGGGCACTGAAGATTTGCATCTGTGGACGATGAATGCCACACAGTGTGGCCGCAATTGTGACTGAAAAGTTAGCCGTGAATTTATGTTGTCTGTAAAGCAGCTTCACCAGTCTGTGGGTCTGAGTCTTCTTCCTGACAGTAGACTACTTATGGTCTCTGAAACTGGAGGAGAAAAGAGGACGTAGGCTTAAGAATGGACAGTAGGACAGTGGTCTTGACCTGGAAAGTGACACCCTCCTTTTCTCACTCTTGCTATGCCTTTCTCATGGAAGACATCTTGACATGTCATTGTGGGAAAAAGCTCAGCTGTAAATAATGATATTAATATTGGCTGAATTCCATTGAGCTGCTTTGGTCTTAGGGTCCCGTATTACATGTCGGCTCCCTGTCGCACTGTCCTCACTGAGACACTCGAGGAGAACAGAGCCTGTGATTTCCCTACAAAGACAACTCGACACTTTTAGCTGTGAAAAAGGGTCATTGTTGATGAGGTTGTATTACGTGCAATGGGCTAAATGCATCACTTTAATGGTGTGTGTTTTATGGCTGAGTGTTCTCTACACACAGACCCTCAGCACCATGGACAGAGCCGGCCGGAGCTTTCAACGGATTTGTAATTCCCCCAATTTCCCATTTAATAGTTGTCAATTGATTAGTGATTGTTTGTACACTGTGCAGACGTCCAGCGGTTGCTTTTTGGATTGTTTCATCCTAGTTCGGGATTTAAACTGTGACACGTGTGTTATTAATTTTGCCAGGTTAACTTGCTTTGAGTACTGCATGAAGCCTCATTTTGTAATACTAGATTGGAGGTGTGTGTAGATAATTATTTGATACATATATTGAGATGTGTCAGTGTGATTTATTACAGTCAACTCAAGTCAATTCTATTCATAAAGCTAAAAGCAACACTTTTACCTCAAAGGTCTTTGCAATCTTATATTTCAGCACTAATCTGTACTTTATAGTCTTTATAGTCTAATCTGAAAGATCGATGTCTGCAGCCTACTGGGAAATACTTAGTCAAGACACTTTTCCAAGTCCGGCCTTCGTCAGAGGACAAAGAGAGAAAGCGTTGAAGTTTCTTAAGGATCCTTGACCACAACAAAAAGGATTTCTGTGGCTGGTATTTAATATTGTAGGATTTGAACCTGTGACTGTAAACACCAGGCCACATCGCCGCACCAGCAGCATGTGGTGTTTGAGACTAATGATTTCATGTCCACTCTGTAAACACAATATAAACTGGAGATGTGCACTCAGTGGAGGGCACGTCCCTTAGCCAGGTGTGTCTGCAACGATCACTGCTGTAATGTTTGATTGAATTAATACAAACCGCAAGCGTGTCGGACACATTTTTCACTCGCAGGTTTCACACAACCGAAACACTTTCATTTTAATCTACGCAGCTGTCTGCAGGTTAACGGGGGTCACTACGACCTGCGGCAGTTATTTTATGCTTCTTCTGATAATACACTCGTAAACGTGAAGTTGAGGCCAGAAACTTGGCTCTGAATAAATATATGTATCTACATTATGCAACCTAGGCGGAGCTGTCTGTGGACTCCTCTCAGGTTTGTAAGGTCTGACAGCTGGGAAGCAAGACACGGGAAGTTCTTGGGTATTGAAGAGCTGCAGACTTTATTCACGAGCAAACTGTAACGCACAATGTACATGTACTGCCACTAAACAACTTCACTGCTAACCTCTGCTACGATTGCAAACACAAGTCTGCCCTGTGCAGCAACTCTCTCTCTCTCTCTCTCTCTCTCTCTCTCTCTCTCTCTCTCTCTCTCTCTCTCTCTCTCTGTCTCTCTCTCTCTCTCTCTCTCTCTCTCTCTCTCTCTCTCGTCTGCTCTCTCTCTCTGTCTCTCTCTCTCTCTCTCTCTCTCTCTCTCTCTGTCTCTCTCTCTCTCTCTCTCTCTCTCTCTCTCTCTCTCTCTCTCTCTCTCTCTCTCTCTCTCTCTCTCTCTCTCTCTATGTATCAGTGTTGATGGAAAATATCTCAGGAATACTATTGGATTTACCGAGGCATGCAAATCTGGACAGGAACAATTCCTAATCCCTAGCTGAAACACGATTCGGTTTAGAGGAGTCAGCAGTCAATCAATGAAATGTAAAATGTATAAAACAGTCAATAAAATATGTTTTTCAAAACGTTTTAATCACTGCAACCATGAGAGGTCTTTGAGCAAACAGTCATAAATGTGCACAAACAATATTTGCTGATGGGTCCAGTAGTATGTGAGATTAGGTGTGGACAGACTGACACACACACACACACACACACACACACACACACACACACACACACACACACACACACACACACACACACACACACCCCCAACACATGATCCCTTCCGCGCTTATGCCTGGTGGAAATATGGAAATGACGACCAAACACAGGATCCCTCTGGGCTTGTGTCTAAGACGACTTCCCAGATCACTCACTTCACACTAAATGTTTGTTTTCCTTCATGAACCTGAGGACCAGATGTGAAGACTGAATAAAAGGTTTTGGCGAGACTTTAGATTCTAATGTTTTCCTGGTTTTTAAGGCTTATTTAACTTGACTGGCAAACTGACCGCAGCAACACTTGATAACCAAGGTTTGGGATCTTAGTCACAGCAAAGTGCACATTATTCTTTGTTATATATATATATAGAAGTAATGTAAGCCTCTGAATCTCAAATCATATGTAACTCCGGTTTGTGATCCATATGCAGCATGTGCTCCTCAGTGATACTCTATCAGTGTTACCACGTTACAGTTGTTGTTGTACATTTCTATATATCAACTTGTACGTCATAACAGGTGGTTTCATCTGTCAACCATCAATCACATGGAGAGTAAACAGTATAGGTCACTGTTATCATCACCATTTAACCTTCCCATTGGCTATTATAACCATTTTCTATTGGTTGTATACACAGATTTCAACTCCATGCAATCCTTTAATGGCATTTAATGTTTTACACAATCAATCATTGAAAAGTCCTACAATTACATTTTAGACATTTGACATTCAAAACAACGGGATTGAATGACTGGATGTCAAAGAATTCATCTGGCAATAGCAAAAGGGTTGGCAACATCCAGGTCTACTTGAAGACTTTGAGCAGCAACTACTTGAACTAATCACAAAATAACTGTTGTTGTTGTTGTATCACATGCTGTAGGCTTTAGCAGGTGGACTTCAGTACAACATTGATGGTCTAGAGTTGCACAAATTGACAAATGAACCCTGTATTGATAGACGTTGGAGCAGCATAGTGCTTTGTCCTCCCAAAGCAGTTAGTGGAAAGTTCCCAGAGTATAAAATCTTCTTATCTTATCTTATGTATTTTCTACTTAATTAATCAACCATCTTTAAAAAATAAAAAAGTAAAAACAGAGAGAGGAGGACTGTAAAAACAGAGAAAATGAGAGTGTGGAAGAGAGATAAAGAATCTGAGAGGAAACCAAGAACGTAGCGTGAGGTGAACACTAACACTCACTCACCACAGGACATGTTTGTGTTTTCCTTATCGTGCTCCGCTCCATCTCTGTAGCCGTAGCCCATCATCTAACCTCTCTGCTTCAGTAGTGGGGAGGTTCCACATGTGTTCCTTTCAAATTATAGCAACTAACTGGCTTTGACCTATGTCTTGTTTGACTGAAAATTGACATGTGGTGTTGATTAGCTGCCTGAATTCGTTGAACATGTTGGAGCTGACCGTTTTTTTACTTAATTGATAGCCTAGAGCCCCGGACCCTGAAGGGACCTCTTTCTATTGTTGAGTCAACTGAAGAAAGTGACACATTTATAGATGTCTCATATAATTCAATGCATGAAAATAACAGTACAGAACAACTGATAAGCTTTACAATTAACCCAAATAGTGAACACAGTTCCCAGGTTGGGAACCAGTGGCGTAGAGGAACAGGTAGCATGTGCACCTTAATATATGAAGAGTATTGCAAAGGGTCCATTTATGTAGATTCAGATGTTGGTATGTCCAATCAACGTTAAGGAAGCAGGGATCCTTTAGTGCAGGGGGGGGGAACTTTTTTCCTATCAAGGGTCATTTTATTTTTTACAACATCCTTCGAGGGCCGTACTAATTATTGAACTCATAACCTCTGCAATTTTTATGCTGTGCAAAAAAGAAACTTTTTTATTCCTGTATCTTTCTGTTTTATTAGAAATCTATCCTTTATTAGTCCCACAACGGGGAACTGTATCTTGTCACACAGCAAAAGAACATGTGAATTAAAAAGGTAGTACACAATAATTAAATATAATAAAAGATAATATAAGTACCAAGTGGTTGATAGAAAATAAAGTGAGTATTGCACATGGCAGTGATAACTGCACAGCAGTGGTGCAACAGTCTGTTCTTGGTGTGGGGGTCTACCTCTCTATCTGTCCATGTGTGTATGTTACGCTCTGTAGAGAGCTGCTTGTTGGGCCGAACTCCACCGAAGAGCGTTAACTTTATCCAAACGCACTCGTCCTTTCAGCTCGGGCAGTTTGACATGTTTCGTGCTGTAATGACGCTCGAGATTATTTTTCATCACTCCGCACAAATTAGGCTCACTGGCCTTTAACTTCCACAAAGAAATAATCGTTCGTCCATTTCTCCTGGAAAGTGCGACATTCTGCATCCACCTTTCTCTTGTTTACACTCGCCATGCAGCGTTCACTGATGTCAACGACACTCGTTTAATATTGAAGTTTTTTGACATGACGTGACCACGTGATGACACGTTCCGCTCGTGTTGTGTTCAAGGACCCTGACCTTGGCCAGGAAAAATAGTCGCCGGGTTTTATTCGATTGCTGACTAGATTTTATTTTTATTTTTTCTAGTGGATTTTTTTGCGTGTGTTTATGAATTACCTCGAGGGCCGGATCAAATGGTCCCCACCCCTGCTTTAGTGGAACATAACATGACCTGTGGTCCGTCTGAACGCTTGCTTACACTAATTTAATTTAACAAACGTCTATCTCAGTTTGCAATGATTAGATTATTCTTGACTACGGAAGAATGAGTGTCCTGTAAAAAGAAAGTCTGATGTCAAACTAGTTGGAAAACATTATCTTATGAGGATAGATTTCTACAGCAGTTACATCCATCATCTTCTTATCTCTGTCATTCACTTCCCTCTCATTCGACAACGTCCCCTTTTCCATATAGGAACAAACTGTAATGCTTTGTCCGAGCTCATAGAATTACATTTATTGAGATGTCACAGTTCACCACCACATTAAAGAAGCCGAGCTCACCGTTATAAGACATCTCCCCAACATTTTGTTCACCATAGAGTTGCATTAAACAATTTGTGAGCACTTGAGGGGAATTATTTACATTACTTCCAGCTTCAGGCCTCCGTTAAAGACACAGTACCGCCGTGCAGGCAGGTTGTGCTTATTCATGTAACGTTTGAGTAAAATACAAGCCTTTGCATTGTGTGTGTCATACATTATTACTGATTTTTAGAGGATCTCACACCTCTCACTTAGCTTTTCTCAGTATATCACTTATTTAACTGACCCCCTCTAAAAGAACAGCTGGGTCCAGTCTGGCACCTTTAGTGTAAATGGACCAGAACAGCCACGGATTATTACTGGCCATCAAATGTAAACCATTTATTAAAGTAATTGTTGTAAACTATTAGCCTTTTCCACTTTTACTATTTTTATTCTGCTTTTTAATACTATTTTTAATATCTATCTATTCCACATTTACATCAACATTGTGATTATTGTACTGTAAATGCTCTGTATACTTTGGCTGTGAAGCACTTTGGGCTGCAATTCTTCTATGAAAGTCTTCTTATTATATTATTATTAAGCGTACACTCACTTAAATGAATACATGTGTCGACCCCTGACCTTAAATTTTCTTTTAATTTCCTCTCTGCACTTTGTTTTACAAGTCACATTGGATCTCGCTCTGATTTGATTCAATTGTATTTCTACATCGAGGCCAGGCAGATGTAGAACTACAGAACTGTTCCTGTTAATACCGACATTTCAGAGGTAAGCATGGAAGTGAAATACAAGTTAGCATAACTCGATCTTATTGATCTGTTTTTAAAGGATTGAATAAATACAAATATCCTCAGTGTCAAAACATTGTGTTCAGATATCCAGTATGTGCAGACCGAACATACAACCCCAGAGGTCTGATCTTCACTAAATATTTAGAAAGACATTCTGTAAATTGACAAATCAACTTACTATGTGTTGATTACATATACATTAATAAATGGTGTCATTTCGAATGGACGCAATTGCTTACGGTGGCTCTGTTACTACTACACACACTCTGTCTGTGCAGACTGGCATTTTAACATGAGAAATTAGTGAAGAATTTGTAGAGCAACTCTATGTCTATTTTTAAACGTGGACCTCACAGTAACCCTCCCACAAGGATTTATATCAGATTTGGAAAGGAAGTATTTGCATGTGTGTGTACTAAGACTTTAATATGACACGGTGTGGCTTGTTCATGTGTATTACTTGTATTAAAGAACTCCGACAGCGTCTCTAAAATAATATAGTTTTAGCAAACACAGATACACATTTTGTTTCCGGGATATTAAGTAATTTAAGCTGGTGTCCAGGTTCAGTTCATGACCTGAGGTCAGAAATGTGAACCAGGAGTACTGAGAAGCTGCGGCCATATGTAACCATATCTTGTGTGAGAATCAACATTTGACATTTATTAGATTCATGTCTGTTTTTGTTCAGGAGACAGGAAACAGGCACTACTTTTTTATAGAAATCTTTGCTACTATGGACAAATAAGGATGCAATGGAAGGAAAAGGGTCACAAATGTACAGTTCTCTGATTCTCAAGAAGCGTATTTGCACTTAGTTCATGTTCTTTGTGGTATTCACAGTTATAGACAGGAAAATGTAAACAGGAAATGCATCATGAGTGTACACATGGGAGGAGAGGAGTTTCCTGCCTGTAAAGATTGCTGGCTAATGCAAACAGCTGCGTTGTGATTGCTGAATGTCCGAGTTAGCCGTGTGGTTACAGATGGCCAAACCTTCAGGGACTCAATTTGAAAAAAAAAGAGTTCAATGTGACCTTTTGATAAATCCCTCGCCTTTATCGATAGAAAACAAAATAAGTGCTTCATGGAACAAAACATACTTATCTGTCAGAGGAGATACCAGGATCAAGAAGGTGGTTCACACACAGCGAGGCTTAGCCAATGCACTCCGGCTGAGCTGCGAATTCCCCAAATGTGTGAATCTCGACAGTTTATCTCTCCCGGATTTGATTTGACTTTTTTTGTAAATTTCCCCGAAAAGAATTTCTGACAGCAGCGGAATCAAATTAATTGAACTATTCAGTTTGGCATTCATGAATGGAAAACACCTATTCATCAAAACAGCCACATGCTAAAGTATCAAGAAATACGTTGTTAAACCTCAAGCATTTAGAGATTGTTGTTGTCACAGTTGGACGTCGTGCTTGAAAAACACATCTCTCACTCGAGTTTTCTTCACATTTCCAAGAAAAGTAATATTTTCCGTACGACAGAGAACCACTGATGTCTGACATTCTCTGTTAAACCCAACCAGCTTTGGAGTAACCTGTAACCACTCAGTCAGTGAACCTGTGATATCTACGTCAAGCTCTACACGCCACACATGTGCGATCAAAGACGAGCGCTCACGTGACAGAGCTGTGTGTAGACGGGCCTCATGGGCAACAAACAAGTTGCCATGAACAACTAATTCTTCTAAATTAGAGTAGCTCTGACATCTGACACACTGCTGCATCTGTAACAATTGCATTTGAACTTTGTAAAAACGTGATGAATCTGTCCTTCACCGTAATTACAGGCAACAACATTTCAAGTATAATCCTCTATAACATTTTCCACAGAAGATCTAATACCTAACCTTTCCATAACATCACCTCCCCTGATGTCCTTGTGTCAGGATTCTCTCCATGAAGTGCTCCTGCCAACCACAGAGGGACTTTACTTCTACGTCACATGGATTATTTTCTGGCAATTAGATTATGAGTATAGAACCTAGTCCTCAGTCGAAAGAGACGCATTAAAAAATGGCTCTCCTTTTCCACAATCACATTAGCGCTGCTCAGAGCTGCCAATAAAGAACCCGTTTATGGTGGTCCAGCTTGACTTTAATTGGCTAAACAAATTCGATGAAAGTTTGTGGTTTTGACCTTTTTGCTGCATTAAGGTAGAACTGGACACACTGAGAAGCAGGGCTCAGGAGAAATAAGATGGACAAGGCAGACAATTCAAGCCCAACTTTAAAACAACTGATCAAAGGCAGAAATAATAAGATTGATTATCAACCTTGTAAGTGTTCATTATCATATTAGGTGGGTCCGAAAAAGGAGAAAACATAATTTCCCTCGGTAACAAGATAGGGTTATTTCCAGTTTGCTCCCGATAAACTGTCCGGGTCACTTTGTATCCATCACAGCAGAAATGATGAGAACATGATGTGCATGCAGACACATCATGTTGTCAGACACATCTTGCTAAAAATACTACAGCAGAGCCAATGTGAACATTGTTGCACTGCGGAGCCCAATATACCATATAACAACATGCCTTAAGTGGTGTGTGTAGTGCTACGCTAACTCTGGGTCTCCTGTAAATTGCTTTGGGCTTTCCTTTTCTGATAACACAACTGAAAAAACAAACATCTCTGTTCACCCTCTCCAGCTGTTGGCTTGATACACAATCTATTACCATGTCTTGCAGTATCTCAGTGACAGCCCATCTGCTGTTGTACTCAGGTCAGTTCTCTTTTCTTCCCTTTCAAATGTATCTATCTTTCTCTGTCTTGTGAGCCTTGAATGCAGCTAACAAGATATGACAAGCAGCTTTAACATGTAAAAGGTTTCCCATGACACTATAAGTTATTTACAGTTTGACCCGACAGAATAATTAAAGACCTGTGCAATCACAATCCTACAATTCCAGATCACCAATATTACAGTAATTTTAAAACATGTGTATTGTGGTCATTTATGAATTGCTTGACTAGAGTCACATTACAGATATCTGCAATATAATTCATCCATCCATCACGTACCAGGTTATACGTTTTGGCAGCAGACTAAGCGTTCTTCTGGGATGGGATGTAAAATGCGTCCTCCTTAATAGAGGATGAAAAAATGGTACCAACATCCCACCCCAGCATAGCATTATCCAGAGCCTTCGGCATCTCATAATGAACCTTATCTATCCAGCCACTACCACCATGCAGCATTATCTATACCAGGGGTGTCAAACTCATTTTAGTTCAGGGGCCACATGCAGCACAATTTGATCTCAAGTGGGCCGGACCAGTAAAGATCACAGCATAATAACCTGTAAATAACAACAACTCCAAATTCTTCCCTTTGTTTTAGTGCAAAAAAGTACATTCACAGTGTATCTACAAAGGCACAAAACATTTTGTCGCAGGTATCTGGAACAGTATTTTACTTTATGATCAAAACAACTAATTTTTACACTTTGCAAAGTCATCCCGCCAGCCGGATTGGACCCTCTGGCGGGCCGGTTTTGGCCCCCGGGCCACATGTTTGACACCCCTGATCTATACCTACTTCCTTTGCAGGTTACACATTAGGATGTGAGACTGGGTTGGGTCATCAGTCAAAGAGCAAATGTATACAGACAACCATTTACACCTATGGGCAATGTAGAGTTGTCCAGACTCAGAGTCCCTGCAGCAGCAGTAAAAGCGTTTATGACATTGTGACGAATAACACGACGAAGTCCAGGACTTGTTTCCTCCTGGCCCTTAATCAGTCCATCCGTGCCGCAGCTAGACAGAGACAGCTGTTCAACGTCAACAGTAGGAGAGCGACAACAAATCCCAACACAACAATCTACAACAACACAACACAATGCTAACCACTGTACCACCATGCCAGCACCCTGCCATACATTATGGGTGAAGTTAGAAAGAATTGACTTTGACTGTGTGAGATGGGGCCTTAGACTTCTCAGACATGCCTTATGTACAAGGGTTGAAGTGCTGAATGTAGTTTACATTTTTTCCTGGCTTTTCTCAAGTTGTGTATCAGGTAGCATCCAGGTTATTTTACTCCCCTTTGTGCCTCAAATCTACACAGAGGCCAAAGCCATGTCATGTCCCCTAAAATACGTTCTATACATACTCTGTGTTCAGACAGCATACAGGTTCCCTGGCCCATATACTGTACGTGTCAACAAAACAGAGGGTCAGTGGGTAAGATACTGAACCCCAAATTCCGTGTTTGAGTGAATGTTTATGTTTATCACTACTGACGAGCTGAAGTGCACCTTGTATGGTAGCCCCTGACTCTGTATGAATGGGTGAATATGTTGTAAAGCGCTTTGAGTGATCGCAAAGATTGGCAAAAGTCCATTTAGCATTACTTGAGTATTGTATAAAGAAATTGTATCTGTCCCAATTGCCCTTATGAGAGAAGGGAACTTCCCGATTGATTAGTTACATTTCTGGATAAACTCACAATTGCAAATTCCTGACAAAAATAAGTACGAGTAGCAGTTAGATTCCAAATTGTGTAGGTAGTTTTTGTTACAGCGTACATTTAGGACACAGCTGGACACATGGGCAGCTGTGGCTCAGGAGGTGGTGTGGTCGTCCACCGGTTGGAAGGTTGGCAGTTCGATCCCCAGCCCCTGCAGTCAGCATGTCGAAGTGTCCTTGGGCAAGATACTGAACACCAAATTGCTCCCGATGGTGGTGTGTGCACCTTGTATGGTAGCCTCTGACTCTGTATGAGTGTGTGTGAATGGGTGAATGACATGTGTTGTAAAAGCGCTTTGAGTGATTGTAAAGATGGGAAAAGTGCTTTATAAAAGCAGTCCACTCTACATTCCTCCCAGAACCAGTGTTTAAAACACAGCATTATTGCTATATATACAGAATAGCTTTTGGGAAATTGCTTCTGTAACGGATGTGTGTGAAAACCTGGCATGTGAGCATCGTGAACAATAGTAGCTTAACCAGCAAAGGTACAAAGAGTGGACGTTGAAGGCCGACGTGCCCGTGGTAACAAAGAGAAAGAGTGGGAAAGCACCGTCAGCCGCTATGAGAAGCTCTTAGTCAGCAGCAGAACTAGAGGGATGCAAACACTAAAGTCTGTGAAGGCTAATTCAATCAGAGAACATGGTCTTCAAGTGTGTGTAGAAGAAATTCTTTATTATCATAGTGTGAATACTTCAGACTTCTTTATAGATAGTTGTCACTCACGTTCAACAGGACATTGGTATTGTACACAGTATTTTTGTAAACATAGTCCAGGAAAGCCAGGGTGTATTTAACCACATATGTGACAAAGTAGCCGAGGGTTACACTGAAGAACATTTGTACTAAATAGTTCATCTTAGCTATACATCAAACACCTTGTTATGACTGTGGACAGTTACGCTTAAAATACTTTTCACGTTTTTGTTATAAACAATTTGATAAATACAAGATTATACATAACAAAAGAATATATTTATATATTTTTCTTTATATCTTCTTATATATTCCACGTATATTTGTTTTTTTCTTTGTGGCTTTATTCCTCTCGGTAAGGTTGTGTTATGAATTACGGTTCAAATTCAACTTCATTCCAATAAATAAAAAAAGAGAAACTGAATAAGAGAATCAGAAACATTCCTAACGGAACGTAATGGCACTTCTATGGTGATGAGCAAGTGGAACATCACAAGATTTGTTTCAAATGATTAATAATAATAATAAGATCATGCATTAAATGTAATATACAGTGCAGTGAAAGAGGCGTTCCTCCATGTACTGTACACTAACAGCGTCAACAAAATCCCAATACACAAACACACACACACACACACGCTCGCTCTCTTTTTCTCTGGCGGTCACGCCACACATATTCTTCAGAAACACTTACAAAGACAAACGTTTGTAAAAAAGTAAAAGTCACACAACAATAATCCAAACCATGTGTGCTGCTGATATTCTCCCCTTCTGTTAGCAGCCAGGCGTTGCCTCAATTATTTCTTTGCGATCAACGCCTGGTTGTGAGTCCGGCCTTTCAAAGCATAAGAGGTGAATAAAGCCTTCCTCGGTTCTCGTAAAGCTTAGGGGTGATGCATGCGTTGTTCCCTTTTCTGTAACAGAGTGTGACTCGAAAGCATCACATAATATAATCTTTGATAAGGAGCTTGACTGTTGACCTCCAGCTATTTGACTTGAGTGTCCAAGGACTGGGTTAAATCAAGAGAGCCTTCC
Organism: Cottoperca gobio; assembly: GCF_900634415.1. NCBI lineage: Eukaryota > Metazoa > Chordata > Actinopteri > Perciformes > Bovichtidae > Cottoperca > Cottoperca gobio. The sequence goes on from NC_041357.1 coordinate 27,445,348, forward strand.
ACTAACTGTGGCTGGATTTGGTGGTTTCCTGAGTCAACACAGTTTCTGTCACTTCTTCCTGTACGGACTGTTAGAAACATGGAGTGTCTCGCTTGATAAGGCACTGACACAGATACGCCAAGAACAGAGACTTCTCTTCCAATATCAAAGTAATAATAAATGATCACAGGCCTAAAAAACTAAAGTTTAAAAATGTAAATATTTGGCTCACGTGTATAGTCATCAACAGGATAATGGGATTGTTTTGGTTTTAGTTTTAGTTTTGGTCCCTTCCAGAAGATAACAGTCACATATATCTGAAGTTATGAAGAATTAAAATAGTATATAAAAAACGACAATGACAATGGGCACATAGCAGTACATTGTCCCCCTGGGAAGCCTCTCCCTTATGAGCTGAAGCTGTTTAATGGTTTCAAAATGTTAAGAGGCCTTACTCTGAGAACAAACTGCTTGAAGCTACTGTTTACAGCAAAGGCGTTGGGGAGTAAAGAGAAGCGGCTGAGAGAGCTCGGAGCCTGTTGCTCTCCTTGTCTGTCCGACCTCTCGTGGCACGCAGGAACTCCAAACATCACATGTGAGGATGGATGAGGGAAGTCTGGGGGTTTGTCATCAGATGGCCAACCAATGCTTGAGCTGGAAAACAAAAGAAAGTTTTGGTGTATTTGATTTGTTATTGAATGTATTAACTGCCTTAGTTAATATCATTTACAGTAGTGTGTTGTTGTTGTAAACCACTATTTAAAATGCTTTGAAAAGTATCATCTCTGTTATTTGTGATACAATCGAGACAGCGAGTGCACAAGTCACTTCACAGCTAATTCAATGTGTTTAAATGAGATTAATTGCAGACATTTAGCGAGTTCAAATTAACACTCTTAATGAAAAGCACAAAGATTTGCCCTTACTGTGAACTGTCGTATATTTCCTTCAGCCACCAAATGATGTTCATGTTCTGGAGTGATGCAATAGGCTATCCTCTGCAACAACAAAACAAAGCAATTACAACACATCGTTCCCAACACTTCTCACAAAACAAGTCCACACATAAATACCATTTATACTTTTACACCTAAATTACATTACTCATATGCATATTCTTAAAGGAGCCACACTATCCACACTGCGATGGATTGTAACATCAGGCATTAGTAACTTTATCTCTGTCAACATATTCCAATGTCTTTTGTAACCTGTGAGGAATCATGGGAAACTGTATCAAGAATTCCAGAGATGTTTATTCTGGTTATTATGAGAAGGAGACTGATATGCAGTGACAGGAGTTATCGGGGAGTTATGTGTATCCTGAGAACCTGAGACGAATCTTAAATCTTGAGTACCAACGGGAAATGCCAACGGGATGTGAGAGTTGTAACGCTGCCATGAAGCCGACACTGGATGAAGATAGCTCTCCGGTGCTTTGATGATTGTGATCGTGAACTCTCAAAGCTTTGAAGCGATCATTTCATCTGAAAGTGTCCATCAAGTTGGAGAGGAAAGTTTACTCCTGAATCAGATTGTTATTTCCAACCAGGAGGCTGTGTCTGAGATGCTATTTTATCTATCTCACAATGTCTTTTTCACCCTGTGTGACAAACATGTTTTGATACTGACCTGTTTGAATGTTCCTGATACGCTGAGGAATTTATATATGGCATAGCCGGGGACAAACATCATGGAGGACATGGCCACACCCCAGCCAACTACGTTAGACCAGTTAGGGAAGATGTAGTCGTCATACTTCAGGCCTGACGATTTCACAGTGCTGGCTATTACAACAAACTGTGAAGAGAGAAGAGAGACAGGTTATTGTGTCACTTGGGTTATTTCGGATACACCAAAAATAACACAAACAAACTGACTTATCGAGGTAGCTGTAGACCAGCAACTGTTATGCAAGATAAAATGGATGTTTTAGTCAATGGAGTCTGATGGCTTTGGCGAGAGCATAGATGGGTATCCATCTATGCTCTCGCCAAAGCCACCAGACTCTGGCTTTGGCGAGAGCATAGATGGGTATCCATCTATGCTCTCGCCAAAGCCACCAGACTCCATTGACAAAAACATTAATTTAATCTACGATGTATCCATCTATGCTGTCCCATGGCAAGGTGAAGTGGTAAAATATTCTTGATATAAATGGACTGCTTTTATGATCACTCAATTCACGGCCATCGTGCTGTTCAATATCTTGACATGCTGACTGCAGGACTGGGGATCGAACCACTGACCTTCCGACTAGTGGACGACCACTCTACCTCTTAAACCACAGTGTACACTTAAACTGATATAGATTATTTTAAGGTACGCCTTATATCATATAAGGTGGCTATAATACATTTCCTGCCGCCCCCCGTCCTCAGCAGTACATTGCTTAGCTTCCTGCTGATACTCCTCTCTGCTTCTACAAAGCGACCGCCATCTAATGTAGGTAATACACTGACTATGGATAAGTACCTCATACAACCTCACTTCAAACTAAAACCGACGGACTATCCCTTTAATATGATTGCAGCACATCCACAGATGATAGGAGACAAGGTTGGATTAAGTGGAATATAATTGGTAGGGTGTGACGTTACTCCTCTCAAACTAGCACAATGCTGCATGATGACAATGCTCACTCAACAGAGAGGACACATGTAATTGTTGCACTCCATTAAGTTGGCAATTTTAGACAAGGATATGTACTATTGTATAGTACAAAAGCCTGTTCATTGGCTCACAACCTTATATACCAAAATATATCTGTAAATAATGGTAATTTAGTTTTGCTATTGCCCCTTTTTCTCACAATGTGGAATGACCAAGTCTCCTGCATTGCAGCCCTTGTTACTGCAAACTTCCACTGTTGCCCAGGGGAGAGTGTAGACAGCCACTTGTATTGGAGGAAGCACATGACTGTGCTGTGACACATGAAGGCCATGTGCTTCCTCTAATGCACATGGAGTCGCAAGCTACTTATTTCACCTGCCAGTGAAGAACTCGCCAGGAAGCGCACTGAGGTTCAAACTGTCACCGATGATCCCACCTTCCCTCTGGGTACAAGCCAGCAAGTAACAGCCCCCTGTGGTGGTCTGTGAAAGCTTTCTCCTGTGTGCCACCCAACCTATTACATTACTTTAGTTTACTTCTGATTCTAGTTCATTCTAATGTTAAATCTGACACTCACACACTAACATATTTACTGCATGCTGGAATGACGCTTGTAGTTATTTCTGAATGACAGTTACTAGAAGACGTTAAACTAGTTTAATTGTCTTAAAACATTTGTCTTTGGTCTAGGATCAGACGTTATGTTCATGTCAATGCTTTTTATTCCTCTCACCAGCAGAAAAGCTGGGCTGACAAACTTCCAGCACAGCCTCCAGTAGAGACCTGGCTTGAAGCCCATCATTCGTTCAATATCTTCACTGAAGCGATCCACACCTGGAGTGAGCATGAAAGGTTACAGAGCAAAGGTTATTGTGGTGGGTAAAGTAAAAACAAAATGCAGTCTGACATGATGCAGGAGGGATATACACGCAAAGGGTCTACAGATGACTGGGAGACACACTGAGCTTGATAGGTTAGCTAGGCCTGCTAACTAACGTGTGTCTTCCCAGATGCAACCTCATGACTTGTGCTGTGTTTTATTGCATTTTGCATAATTCTTTCTTCTGGTGTACCTTCTCTACCCCTGTACAGCATACGTGGAAGTACATAGTTATAAAGTCAACAGGCTCTAAGATGGATCACTTCTTCCAGAGAAATGCCACTGAGTACACCATGTCATTTACAATCCATAGACCTTGGGCTTTTAATGATAGTACAGCATGAGATTATGCAAGGGGGAAGACATGCAACAAAGGGTATAAGCAAATGGAATAAGACTGCATAATATAAATGGAGTAATTGTAAAAACTAAATAATTTAAAGCCAAAGTACTGTAGAACTTCATACCATAAAACCATGACACTCCAATGGCCTCGATCAACACAGCAAACAGTATAGAAGTTCCTGCTGCATACTTATCTAACAGGGTCAGCACATAGATCCCACCCTGCAGAGAGGGAAAGAGGAGCAGAAGGTTTAATGTGTGTATTTGAGAGTGTGTGTGTGTGTGTGTGTGTGTGTGTGTGTGTGTGTGTGTGTGTGTGTGTGTGTGTGTGTGTGTGTGTGTGTGTGTGTGTGTGTTTGTGTCGGGTTTGTGAATCTTCCCTTTTGAAGAGAAGTGGGTCCTTGTGTGCAGTCAATAAGCAATAAGTCAATACGCTTTATACTTGTTTTGCCGTTTGAGGTGAATTAAAGTGAACTTTGAAGCGTTGACTGTGTGGGCATAGACGAGCCTCACATAGACGAAGAAGGGATTTAAAGTTTATTGGAGATTTTGTACAATACGTCTTTGATTTGGTACAATCTGTATCTTGTGCCACGGAACTGGCATTGGAGCGACATCATTTACTGCACAATAATACATTGATATAAATAGGAAACCATGTGAATTACTAACATAAAACCTTTCTGTCTTCAATGTCCGTATTTCTGTAATCGGTATTTCTCCTTGGTGCCAATGCTGTGAGAATGAATAGGGACTTCAGAGGAAATTAAAAGATCTTCCAGGATACAGCTTTAGTTGAATTCTAATTTGTCAACCTGTCTCACATAACAGCGTTTTTTAATCGTTCCTTTGAAAGACTTTAACTTTCTGAAACTTTCCTGTGACGGCATAACATCATGAGACTTGAATACTTCCTTTCAGGCAGCGATCACATGCAGTTTAAAGCTCACAATTACCAAAGTGTGACACTACATCCCGACGTAGGTAGCCCATTCCACCACATGGAAGTATCTTAAAACAATGTGTCTTGCTGGGAGAAGGCCTATATGGTAGTGTAGGTTGAAAAAGTGAAATTCTGTTGAAAGTGGGGCCATGACAAGAATGGCTTCCTTCGAGTGTTGAGTGTAGATATTTGGCACTTGGAAACTGTATACTGACATTAGTAATGCAGAGGAGGGCAACCAGGAAGGTTCCAAAGGCCGTGGCGAAGGTGAAGAGCTTCCTGTTCCTCTTGAGGATCTTAAAGTCGTCTGTCAGGCCTGTAATGACGGCCTCCATGCCGCCCATCTGGTGGACACAAACAGAGAGAGACTCAGATATGTCCATACACGGAAAGTGTTCTCTAAAGGACTCGATGTCGAGACTTTAACTTGAGGATTTCAGTCAATTGTCCCACTTTTTGGATAATTTGTAAGCATATTGTAGTCTAATGTCAGATTGGCTTGGGTAAATATAACGTTTTACACGGGTATATATTGCAATATCCATACTATCTTAAATTTAATTGGGTAATTTTGCAACTACAACATTATATATGTCTGTTAATAACACAGGTTGATGGAAATTGCTTTCCATTTTGAAGGAGTTGAATAGAATAAAAATGTTGGAAATGTTTCTCTGGTCCTATATCTCAGCACAACAATAAAGCACAGGCATAAACATAGAAGACGATACAATAAAACCCATCCCTAGTACATTACAGTATGTCATACTGACATGCCTTCATCTGATCTACTTGATAAATGACTGAAGAGGATACGTTCATTATTCGGGGACATGTGTAGACAGGAGTATCCTGAGTCATTGGGCAAATGTTCGGTTAAATGACTTCTTGCTTGTGATGTAAGTGAGACGTGAGCGTTCTGTCATCCAGTACACTCTGACACCGTCTTCCTCAAAACACCTGCCAGACTGACAGCAGATATTTACTGAACCAAAAGAGTTCTCATGTAGGCTGCATGGGAGGAAGTCAACAGTGTTTGTATGTATTGAGTACATTGATTTTAGGGGGTTGTGGTTAATAAGTTCAAAACAGATTTACAGTAGGACGTGTTTGTGATTAAGACAGCTGGCTATCTGTCTCACACTTTGATACATTTAATAAAAATGGAAGCGTACGAGGCTGAGAGGTGATACTCCTCTTCGGTTTAAAACGAGATCATTCACATCATCAGCAAAGAAGGTGAAATGTGACATTCAAGAAAAAGATCAAAGAAATCACAGACTTAACTAGAGTCCATCTTGAGATACTTTAGTCTTCTTACGACTCCATCGGTCGTAAAGTTTACAGTTTCAAATACCAAAGTCATTAACGTATTAAGTAATAAAGTCAGACTGAATGTTTATTTAAAATGTAACAGTGTTTTAACACTCAGAACCTGAACCTGAGCTTAACTTAACCTTTTTTCCGAAGAGATTTCATCAATGTCTGTATCTTATTCTTGTATTTGCGCTTTTTAAACATGAATTACCCGCTAAGTTTTGAACCTGCTAAAAATATTTCTACTTCTGGTCACAAGCATATGATTGAGTCGTATAAAGGCAGTGGAGGTGGTCGACTCACCGAGCTGTCAATGCCCAGAGTCAGCAACATTATGAAGAACACAATAGCCCAAAATGTGGAGCCAGGCAGTGTAGAAATCGCCTCAGGGTAGATAATAAACACCAATCCTGCGCCTGCACATACACACAGAGAAACACACACACACACAAGTTATGACTTTCATAAACAAGGTTTAGAAAGTACAAATCTGTACATCACAAATCAGAGCATGTGAGACAAAAATATACAAAATATGCTCACAGAATTCCATCAGATACAGTATTAAGTATTAAGTATTAAGTATTAAGTATTAAGTAGTGAGTGATGGTGTAGTGCAGAATAGTATCAGTTATTGTTTGTCTCTTGGGCCCGGTTCAGACCTGCCATTAACATTAAGTGTTTTATGATCCGATCAACAGGTGCGTTCACACCTGTACTTAGAGTTACTATGTTCTGGCCCGGCATTCTTTTAGCTGTGCGACCCAAATGCATCCTGGGCCACATTGAAGACCGCCTTCTCGACTGACTGGGCGGAAGTAAGCGCTCATTCGCTGGCTTTGTCTACGATGTCGGTAGTTCTGTGTAATTCGGCCGTTTTTTTGTATTTTTAAACTTTAGTATTTTGAAAGTGTGTCACATATAGTGATCCCTATGCATGTGGAGACGCATTCTAATGCCAGGTGTGACGTGACATACTTAAAGCTGGTCACGTCTGAACACCAGCACTTACCCTCTGTTGCCACGTCCTCTATATTCACTCCATGTTTATCAGCCATGTATCCAAGCACAGAGAAGATGGCAAACCCTGAGAAGAAACTGGTGACGCAGTTCACAGTGCTGGTCAAGAGAGCGTCTCTGGAATAAGAAAACAACACAAGAGCAGAAACAAGGTTAAAAGAAAGCCAGGTGTCTTTATGTGCACTTGTTCCATTCCTAAACTCCACAACCTAGAAGGTCCAAACGTCTCGTTATCGGTCGGCTAAGGAGTTACCTTGTTCTCTCTAACAGGGACAAAGTGTCTCTTGTTATATGAAACCTCAAGCCACTATCATTTATCCGACTTGACCATGTAAAGTCAAAATGGGGCCATGTGCTACTTGATATCTTTCAAGCTTCCCGTGTGTTGCTCGTCTGCCAAACACTTTGAGGGGTGGTATTCAGGTTCAGAAGATGTTGTTCTCTGTTCTGTTGGAGGGTTGATCGGTACTGAGTGTGCTGTGGTCACTGTCCTGCAATTGTCTCAAAAACTGAACAAGGTCAACTTGACCGTGGCTTCCTCCTGCGCTCAGGAAGCAGAAGTCTCTCGTCTCATTTTCTACTGACTTTCCTTCTCGTTTTTCTTTTCTTTTTGTTCTGCCTTTGTAGCTTTTATTCAGTCCTATACACACAGGTGAAGGCTTCACATCACAATAGCCTTTGCCTCACTTAAAACCATCCATACGACATACTAGCACATTAATTACAGACATCAAACATATGGTGTACGCAAACATGATCAGATAAATGAGTGTTGAGGCAAATAATTAAAGATATCTGTGTCACTTTTACACCTCAAAGCTTTCCAGCTCAAGTACAAGGCTCTGGCATGTTATGTGAACACACACATTATAATTAGCTTGTAATACTATTTCAAGATTTCAAGAGGTATGACTTTTGAATTATAGTTTAAACTTTTTCCAAATGTATTTATCTAAAATAAACAGACGGGCACTTCAGCGGAGCACAGGATATTATGAAAGCAGTGCTCTGGGGCTTTTCCTTGATTCCTACAGGTAGTTGTGGAGGACACACTGCTCCCCACTGACTGCACTATAACCTAATGCAGATTTCCTTTGTCTGTTTGTATTCAAACTAAAGTCTGTGTTCAGTGCCTTTCACCTAGTTTAGATTTGCTCATTTTGCTGCATAATGCGAATCCCACCTGCCAGCAGTCCACACACATCTCTAACTGGGACATGAAAGGGGAGGAAGGCAGATGAAGGAGGAGGACATGAGAGGAGGGCGGGTCCTTAATGCTTATAAATCACAGTACAGCAGTTATACAACTTGGAAGCCTCTGCGATGACCCGTTTGCTTTATATTTCACTTGTTTGGGAAATACTGTGTGTTTTCATTGACTAGAACCTTCTTTGTCTTTCATCTGCACTGCGGTGGCGAGATCACGTCAGCATTGGCAGCTTTTGTGTAGCTTCAACTATATATGTTTTGTCTGCTGGGTGTCGTATATTTACAAGGACTGAAGGTTAAACTGCTGTTTTGCCGACAGCGTCTGCCTCCAACAGCCCCACCGCAACCTATTAATGTGGAAAAAGATAAGCCAAGCTCACAATCTCATGCCTGCTTTTGCTGAAGAAGTGCAGCACTATGACAAACCAGTCAACATTCAGCCTTGGGCTATTATCGGCAAACCCTTCTCTGGCCTGTACTTTATCTGTCCTGTTAACACCTGGCCATTCGGGTCAGATGAACAGATAAACATCACCTCTGCTGCTTTAGTGATCTAGTTACATGCTGGAAAAGCCAGGCTGCTTAAAGACAGCAGGATGTTATGTTGCCGAGGGGGGGCTTGTTTTGAACTATCACAGATAACATATGCAAGCTCTTACCTGTAGCAGTTGTTGTCAAATTTGTTATAACTGGCAAAAGCAATGAGAACTCCAAATCCTGCTCCGAGTGAGTAGAATATCTGCGTGGCAGCATCAATCCACACCTGAGTCCAAAAGAACACAGAAGAAGGATTTTGAATTCCTGAAAAAGATGCTTCCAGACTGAAACACCTCACAGACACAGGGACGGATTTAAATGTAAATGTTATTTCCATTATTCCATTATTTTTGACATATTTCTCATTTGCATTATACATAATTGATACAAGTGTTGTGCAAAACAACTGATCTTCTTCTAAACTCTTATACATATACATCGGCTCAGCCAGTGGAAGACTGTATCTAAAGTGCATTCATTCATGTACTGTATATACGTTCAGTATGGGAGTCTATCTGGCCTTTAACCCTCAGAGTTTGAGATACGCCCAACAATACATGCCAGTAAAAAAGGAATACAGGCTCTCTAACTCCACATAGACTCTGATGTAAGTGTTATTCCTAGATTCTATCATAAATGGAATGATCTAAAAGTCCCGCGGGTTAATATAAAACCAGAGGCCAACAAATAACACAAAACGGACACATCGGCTCAGCTGGTGAATCTGGAAACTCCGACAAACATGGACGTGTTGTGACGACCAAGCACCGTCTCTAACCTCTAGATTGTTGAGCCGCTTGAAGTCGATGTGGAGGTAGGCCCTGATGCCATCCATGGACCCCGGTAGAGTTATGCCTCGGATCAGCAATACAAAAAGGACAATGTAGGGCATGGTAGCTGTGATGTACACCACCTGAATACATACGGAAACAGATAAGAGGGGGGGGAAATACATCATAGTCCACTTTTCAATAAACGGACACAGAACTAGCTACACTAACATAGCATAGTAAAATGCTTTACATACGATACATAGTACAATACTGTATGTAGTGGGTATGAGAGATGAAACACTGTGATATATAGCAATATAGTGTTTGCTGCACTTTGTAGCATTGATGCAAGGAAATGCAGTATATTAAATAGCATTGAATGTGAATGGGAGAATAGTACTCCAGTACTTTTTTGACCCAGTACCAACAGTTTAGACTGAGCTGCACACCCACAGCTACACATTCTTGCATATGTATATATTATCGTTGGCATGAAATTATTTGTCAAATTTAATACAAATAAGTAGAAATGTATAAAGCAATGGAGGCCCGTACCTTCCCTGAGGACTTGACACCTTTCCACAGGCTGAAATAGAGGATGAAGACCACCACCACCAGACACAAGGTCAGCTCCCAGCGAGGCAGGCCCAGGTCCTGGATACCTCTACTCTCATGGAGATGCAGCACACCCCGTCTGCAGTAACACACACACACACACACACACACACACACACACACACACACACACACACACACACACACACACAGATATAAATAATTGCTTTGTATTATTAATAGATAACAAAAATGGTGTGCAAAGCAATACGATAAGCACAAATATTGAACCCTGACAGCCACGCATTTCCATTCACATTTCCATATAATGTGATGTCATCGGTCTATAGTTTGGTGTCAATGGCGTAAGTATCGACGGTGCATCTGGTACAACTGCCAGACACTGGCAGGGGCGCACAGACTATGCTATGCCCCTTGTTACAGTGACACATGGGTCAAAGACAACATCAGTCAGAGAGGAATGACTCACATGCACAAACTAAGATTCATAAAGGAGCATGCATCATATTTGATCAGTGAAGGAGAAATGGAATGGAGATGTAAGGCCAATTATTGGTGTGGGTTTTGAGGAAACAGTGGACACATCAGCCTTTGAGTGTGTGAAACAAACAGTGTGAAGAGTAATAGATTTGTCGGGGGGCAGGGGAACAATGATGCAGCTGACATGAGTGGAGTCTAATCAGGTGTGCAGGCCAGGATCATGAAAATAGACACGCTTACCAAATATTTACACTGTTCTGCACACAACCTGAACTTGACGCTGAATAACTGAACATAAAGTTAATATAGCAGAAATGCGCCAATGTTATGATACTGTCGAGGCTCATTATAAAACAATGTTTATAGATACTACAGATAGTGCTTTCCGGTGTTATTGCTTTACAACTATCAGAGCATTGTAATGTTACCCTGAAACGTCTTTGCCTCACCAGGTGGTCCTTGCATTATAATGTCCTTATTGCCCGTAGATAGTGTTGTGTCACCAAAATAGCCCTCATCAGTGAAAAGAGAGTCGCACAGGATGAAGCTACAACCCTGAAAAAGCAGATGGAAAAATTCTGCTTTGTTTATTTAGTGGTTCTCCAAACAAAAGTACTGGAAAACGTCAATGCAGTCTCAAAGTTGCTGCAGGCAAAAGATGAAGAATTAAACAATCAGTCAATCTCCTGCAAAACAATTCCTATACCCAGACAATATGAATCAGGACAATAGCGCCACTCTATTGACTGTAGCTGAGCGCAGAGCGAGTTTATAGAAATGTGCAAAAGTAGAGTCAAACACCATTTCAATGATCTTCGTGAGGATGACAGGCTCAGTGATGTCATTTCAGGATTAATGTATTCAATGCTTTTCCTCTATGCGAGAAACCCACAAACTGTTTCAGGCCGACCATATTAGCTCACTGAACAGCCCTCAGGATGATGTACTACTGTGTACTACTATGTACTACTATGGCAGGGATTTACACGAGGAGCTTCATTGGCCAACTCCTCACCTTCAGAGCCTGTTTAAATGCATGTGTGTGAACAGGATCTGGCCAAGATGCTTCTTTAGGACTACAGCTCAATAACAGCCACATTCAGTGAGGTTTGCACTGAAATGCTATTATATCTCACCACACCTGTCGAGATTGCTACTGCAGAGCGCTCATTCTCCAAACTAAAATCTATAAAGTCCTATTTAAGAAGCAGCGAGGGACAAGAAAGAGTCTATTGAGTCTCAATAAGACTCAATAGATAAGAGAAGGAAGGAAGCAACAGAATTTAGATTTGAAGGATATTGTAAATGACTGTTCTCGGGGTTTATATGCGATACAATGGTTTCTTGTTGGCCAATACACAGCCTATCTTCAGGAAGAATATGTTTGACCACCGAGCCAGTGATGAGGATTTATGATTATATAAATGCAAGCGATTGTGTGATCAGGTGCTTAATCTCTCACACTGTTGTCCCAGTAGGGTTAGGGTCGCTTTGTATCTCGTTAGGGTAAGGGTTAGGGTTAGGTTTAGGGTTAGGGTTGGGTAAACAGTTTTTACTGTTTAGTGTAAAAACTATTTTGGAAGTGTGGTAGTATGAGAGATCAGGAGGTTTGCAGTCTTACCATATTATATCATAACATTGATCAATTTGGTTCTGTGCCTATTGTTGTGCGGCGCAAAGGCTGGTCACTATTTATGGAATGGGCGGTGGGCTTCTCCGTGCTGCTCTCGGCAGGGAAGATGTTTTGCATCGGGGCACGTCACAGTCCCGCTTCGCTGGTGTATGATGTGATATTTTTATTGGCTACATCTAATAGTCAGAGAGTTTTTTTGTCCAACGGGCCCACCCAGACTCTGTAGCAGCTGGGGAAGTCTAAACAGAACAGCCCACACTGGAGGTGTCTGAGGTGTAGATGGGAGGTGAAGTATGGGACAGGGGCTCACTTAGGACACGCATTACATCACTCCACCTTCAACCTGCAGTTCACCACTGGCCATCGTATTCACTGAAATGACTTACAACAAATTAATTCAATTAATTCTCAACACTAATGTAGATTAAATATATCTTATACCTAAAGTAAGAGTATCCATCTTGGTGAAAGCTTAGTGTAATTGGATCACGCAGCTGGTGAATAAACCATGTTTCTCTTTAACTGTCTCTGAACTGCACACTAAATGCTTTTGAAGGCTCTGGTATTGTTTGGCTATTATCAGCCATTCTCCTCAAGCTAAACACTTACTGTCAGATCAAGATTTAAATGTGTTATTGTGCCATAATGAAACAAAAGCAGAAAAACGGTGTCACTTCCATTCTTATCGAAATATTGATTCCAGCTGCAAGCTCATTCTTTTAGTGTCTGCTCAGTGGAGTGGGCATAACATGGCGTATAAACTACTTCAAGCAGTCTTGCAGTCACAGTGAGACTGTCAGCTTTGGGACCATATTGTTGTGGTCAGTAGCTTCTGGATTCCATTTCAAATTAGCAATTTAAAATCTTTGTTTTTGGAATTACTGTTCACAGATATTGTGTAAGTCTGTCTTTAACAATGTAAATGTAAAACACTGTATTCACAAGGCCTCAGCAGACAGAAATGTCCATCCAGATGAAGACTCATTATGAGCAATCAAGAAACCAACAACACAGAGCAGTGGTGATCTCAGACTGTCTGTGGGGCAGGGACCTTCTGACAGAGGACAGGAACATCGAGCTGCAGGAAGCCACAGTTTACAGTGTCCCTCAAAGCTAAGAATAAATTGTATTTTATTTGGTTATCAGTATCCTACCATGAAAAATGTGAAAGCACCTTTGTTCCAATCACATTTGTCCTAAAACATTGCTCAAGAGGGATTCAATTAAGTTGGCATGTGATGTTGTGGGTTGGGGGATTTTTAACTGATACGTTGGTTGCTTACACAACAGCGCGAGACAAGACCTCAGGAACACGCAAACTGAAGTTTGTTCTCAAGGGACCAAAGGATCTGTGAAACTCCTCTGAAGCATTTACTTATCTTAGGCTGATGATAAACCCAAAGCTATACGGTCTTTGGGGACGCAGATAGTAGCGTTCGGTTTATTTGGAGAGAGAAATGTACAGTCATTACTCCGACCTGGAGGCCTCGTGTTGGTGTTGTGTTGTAAAGCCTCAAGGCCTCCTTGTACATATGATAGCATTGATAGTGCACTGCCAGTAAATGCTCACTGTAACATCAATCCAGGTCCCTTTGGCCCAGTTACTCTAAACACATTTACTCTTATCGTCACTCAGTGAACACTCAATGTTGGTCTCTGTGTACTTCAGGCTGGCATACAGCCTGGTTTTAATGTTGGTTACAGAAAGAGAAATAGGGCTTAAAAAAATACATAAATAAGAAGGACGACAGACCGGAGGATCAAAACACAGCTGACGGGTTCTATCCAATTTCAACCTGATTTATTTAATTAAGTACAAATGTTCTATACTTGTTATTTTAAATGTAATTATTCAAACAAATATTCTAATTGCATGTGATGCTTTTTCAAGTGTCTATGTAATTAGATCTTCTTATTTGAATGAGGGCTATTTATCAAGTCTAGTTATCCTTGACATGAAATCAGATGTGGTTGCCTCAGGCTACATCCGAAGAGAAAAGAAATGGGCGCGTGCCAATGAAATCACATGGTGTTATCGTCATTTTAAAATGTTTTTTTGTCAACTTGACTGATTACACCAGCCAGCAGAGAGACACACACAGCATTGTTTGTGCAAAGCTGTGATACTTTATGTTGCATTGTGGGAAAATGCATCGATGAACACCAAACTCAAGCAGATTAAATATGATGATGCGTGTCCACTTGTGTATCCAATGCATACTTAAAGCCCAGTTAATATATCATATGGAATTGAGACTTAGCAACCTCAATTTAGATTTTTGTAACCGACCTTAGGGGCCAGATTGTTTTCAAAAAAGAACTAGAGAACATCTTGCGATGGGATCCCACCAGCCATGATGGCAAGTCAAACATATAGTGAGGGGACAAATGGCCCATTCTCCATTTCCTACCCCCCCTACTTCCGGCGCCCTTGCTCAGACCATAACCATCTTTGAACGCTGCCTTCACTTTGATCTCAACCAAAACACCTGTAACGTTACGTGACTGCATCCTGCACGGATTTGATGCTATCACAGGGATCAAATTTGTCTACGGACAGACAGACATAACACCTGGCAAAGTATTTAAAACCACGTCTGTGGTAGTTCCCGCTACAGCAGGTGTCACCAGGACCACATGTTGACATGATGAAACACACACACACACAAGGTGAAAGAAATAACAGCATTGCTGTTGCGGCTGGTAACTACTTTGTACAAAGGAAAAAGTGTATAGCTGTTGTGAGCGGCCACATTTGAAGATAGAGACATGACGTGATCATGGTTTGAATAGGAATAACAGCACACACTCTCTCAGTCTCTCCTAGAAGATTTCAGTCACAAGGGGCATAAATAGTTTTGTAAAGAATGATACAAGAGGCCTGAAATAGAAGTTCTCTCCTGGCAGATTTGCTTCTTCCAGTGGATGTCAGATTCGGTAAAGGGGTGGGATTGAAACCATACCTTGCCGGAAAGGTTTGAAAAGCTGTTTGACTATCCGGTTAACACTTCTAATGAAGCTTAAGAACTGTCAGAGCCCATCCCAACTGCTTCATGCCTTTGAAGGACAGCATCATATGTGCATCTGTACAGTTCACAGACGTGATTTTGTGATTTGGGGATTACATTTCTTTGATCTCTTGAGACTTCACAAATTCTCAAATGAATCGCAGAGAAATGCCCAGAACTCTTGTTTCCAGGTCAGTTTTCTTTGGCAGAAGCCATGTTTTTGTCTGTCTTTGCATAGCTCCTTCCACTCCACATCTTCCAAACAAGACCTGTCACATGAGGTCACACCATCTGTTCTTCTCAGCTACAAATGATTCCGACTGTATTTCCTCTTCAGTGCTACATATAGCAGCATGGTGCAAACTTGAACTTTTTAGGGGGTTAGTTCGTTAGTTGTTCCTGATGGGATAGTTGCTGATGAAATAGCCTCTTTTTAAATACTTAGTGGGTGCCCGTGATTTTAGGGTTTGGTGACACGGTGACGATACATTCTTACATTCTTACGTTATTATGGTTTTGATGAACACACACAGTATTGTGTGTGACCATGAATAACCTACTGTATTGTAAATCATAGGCAATCAATCTGCTAAAATGTGAGCTTAATAGTAATACAATATAACTCCACACCAGCTCGGGTGTAAACTAAGTCTGAAAAAATGTTCCATTTATTGTTTTTCTTTTCAATTGTTCTGCAAAAGACGCTCATGATAGCTGACGACAGCCGGCTCAAGAGGATGAAGAAGAGTTTAGGAGGTTAGCGAAGAGACTGTTGACTCAGTTGGCCTTACTCTATCATGCTGTGTCTTGGCATTGCTTCTGTGCTCAAACCTAGCTTGGATTTATTGTCCCCTACAGAGCCTAACCCCATGCAAGATACAGTGTGTCTTGAAGTGCCTTATTGTTGTCAGTCTGTCTTTGCAGATGTACTGCTCTTCCTATGAGTTAGGTGAAACCGTCCAGCTGGAACATACCGTATCGTCTGCACTATTTGAGATATATTGAATCACTTTCTTGTAAAGTCTGTAGTAATTCACAAGGCTTGAGCTTTCACACGAATGCTGACACTCTTCATGTTAAGTAAAAGTGTTTACTTCTTCCAAAACAAATCAAGATTGAGGGCTCCTAGAAGTTTAAAATATATCCAGGGATACAGACTCAAACAACAACACTGAACCAGACGGTAGCAGCCAAATGGCAGTACAACTTTCTCAACCTCAATTATTTGCAGGGAATACACGCTCAGTGTATTCTGTGCGTCACGCTTAGCATGTGTCTCTCGTACTGTCCAAGTCACTACACAGACTTCCTCTGGGCTGCACATTCAATCTTCACAGAATCTGGGGAATAAATGTCTTTGAAGTATAAACAGATGGGAGTTTTTTTCATCCACTTCAAAGAGCGCATTTTATATAAACACATTTACAGTGCAAACATTTATGGCTGGTTAATTATGGCATCCTCTACTCGTGTTTCAGTGACGGGTCGCCCTCTTTGTGTGGATACTGGTGCACTTGTTTCATGGACATGTCATGAGATTCCACATGATGCTGCTTGTTGTTGGGTGGATTGTATTCAATGTACTCGCTCAGCAAAAGTGTATCAGATATAAGTGTCTGAATGAAAAAGTAAAACATCCCTAACAAAACATTCCTTTTAAGGACAGTGACTGCATTTATGCAGACTTTGCAATCCTGAACTAAATAATTAATAATATATCAACGTCTATATTAACCAAACAGCTCGACTTTTTCATTTTTAAATGAAATGAATGAATACATTCAGCTATACAGCTTTTCCAGAGAGAGTTGCATGAGGGGAATGTACACAGCATGTGTGAGAGAGGGGTTCTTGATCTGATGTGTTTCGTTGCTATTGTTTTGGCATAACGTGCTTTAGAATATCATTTAATTGGGTGTTAATAGGTGTGATGTACAGGATATTATGTTCCTGTTCGAAGTTGCATAAAATGTAAATCAGTCCTACACATAAATGAATTTCAGAAGTCACTCACTCGTAGTACTCGGCAGCCGGGGTCATCTTGTACTTTGCGTAAGCCGTTCCATTACCAAGGCTGGATCCGTTAAAGATTTTGGGGTCAGTGCAGTTCTCACTGTTCCAAATGTTGCCACATTGGAGCCATGGCAGATCCCTGGTCATGGAGTTGAACAGGTAGAAGAGGGACCAGGCAATGATGACATTGTAGTAGAAGCCAACGTACAGAGCTATGATGATCACAGTGTAGCCCACACCTGAGGAACACAGAGTTGTTAGTGAGGAGGAACAAAGGGATGGTTTACACTCACACTGTGCTCAGAGCAGTTGCAGCGCAGTGCAAATCCACTTAATGCTCTATGTAAACATGTATTCTGAGAATAAAGTCTGAATTTATTTTTCATATTTGAGTTCTGTCTTTAAAGTCAGAATTGTGATTTTAAACTCAGAACTCAAATAGAATCAGCTGTAGATTAAAAGTTTCCTTTAGTGAAGTTTTGTTGATTTATATCTGAAGCCTTGCAACTTATTCTCAGTGTCCTTCACCATCATATCATCACTGTGAGGTAGGTGCACATGTCTTTCCCTCAGCAGTGCAGTGAAGGGTTCATTCACATTGTCAGCTTTCAAACTTTAATATTCACACATATTCACTGGGATCTTTACTTTCCATCATTTTGCACTTAGTCAATTCTGGGAGGAGTTGTTTTGTCTCCACTGGAATGTGATATCCTCACGTGAAAACAGAGCGGCCATCAATCCATTCATCTACTCTATCTCAGCAGGAAAACAAACAAACCCCACTCGGTGCTGAAGCCAACGAAAGCAGTGACCGGTGCTGCTGATCCAAAAGTGCACACTGAGGTACTTATCTGACAGTGTTGCATAAAAGTGCATAACAAAATGCTGCTTCAACGAATAATCTGTTGTGTAAAACATCACAATGTAAGTGGAAGTCAGGCTGATGCATGTTCTTGGATCTCCTAAGGTTTGCTTTTGCTTTACTCATTTGAAATTGACATTTAAGAAGGTTGGAAGTACAAGCGGAGAGAGATCAAAAAATACAGAGAGGTGAAAAAGAGAAAGAGGGGAAGTTACAGAGAGATTAGTTACAAGTGACTTGTCCTTTAACCAATGAGGGTTAAAGGACAAGAACAAAGAGATGAAATGAAAGGGCAGCACTGAGCTGTACGCAGCGCAGTTTAAGAGGTTAGAGAAAGGCTGAAGGAAACAGACATGCAGGTTCACGTGTGTGTGTGTGTGTGTGTGTGTGTGTGTGTGTGTGTGTGTGTGTGTGTGTGTGTGTGTGTGTGTGTGTGTGTGTGTGTGTGTTAAAGCTCACCTTTAAAGATAGGGCAAATTTTCCAAACTGTAGCTGCCCCTTCCCTGTTGTACTGGCCCAAGGCAAGTTCCATGTAGAACAATGGCATCCCAGCGATGACCAAGAAAAGGACGTACGGGATCAAAAAGGCACCTGGGAAAAAAAATAGTTACATGTCTCGCTTTGCATTTGTATGTATATTTTATTCCCTGTTAGCGTGACTTGTACATTTTCCTTAGAGTCCAACGATGTTGTAGGAAAGGTGTTCAATGTTGAAATAAGTAGTATATCGGAACAGAATACAAAAAGAACGAATAGCAGAACAAGTGGTGGTTCCGGGTCTTGACATTGTTGGAAAAAACAACCGTTACATGCAAACAGGAAGGCTCACATGCTGCGCCTCAGTAGCACATCCACCAGCAAGGAAATGACCTCCCATAATTGAATTGTTCTTGACATCGTCCATCACAATTGACACATTATCTAGAGTAATGAATACATTGCGCTGAGGGCCATTATGATTGACAGGCCAGTGGTGGAGCTGACCCTTTGGGGCACTGAGCAAAACATGTTGATTTCCGCCACATGAATGGAGACACGGGTAAGCAGAGGACGGAGCACACGTTCTAGTGAGCACTCTTTTGATGAGAGGTGAGAGTCACACAACACTGTGTTGGAAACAACCCTTTGTTGACACACACACTGTGCTGTACTCTTTAGCGCAGCTTCAGTGACCAAATGTTTGGAAAACAGTTAAAGTCGGCGACACTCGGACGCTTGGTTTTGAATTTCCCGGGGGAAATAAACCTTACAGTATATCTTAAACTGGATGAAGTAGATATTCACATCATTTACAAGAAGAGCTGAGGCTCGGTGATATTACGATATAATAAGTGTATTGTATATACCTTGTGGTTATTTCATATTTATTAAATGACTTATTACTTATATCGTGAGAGAAGATGTTGGCCACCCAGCCCTACTTGACACGTGCACATGTCTTTATGAAAGGGGACATTTTCTTCATTGTGTAATCCAAAACACTTTCTCATGAACTATTAATGGACTTAAAGAAGTGAAAGCAATTAAAGCAACTATAAAATCCATCAATAGGTTTAACTGCGTATCCTTTACAGGTCGACGGAGGGCTGGAGCCGATCCCTTTTAAATAACGATGTAGTTAGTTTAGTTTATTATGACATTATGAAACAGAAACACTTGTAAAAAACTGTTTTAAAACAACTTGTTGTTAGTGATTTAACTCCACACGCTATTCGTTTTTTTACTCCATTTGCATCCCGTTATTAACACTTACATTTGTAAACTACATTATTTATGTGTATTGGATATTTGTATATTCACAGCTGTAATAAAAAGATAAAAACAGTCTCTCAGGAACAGTCAGTCAGTTTCTTTGTGCATGCCTTGATGAAATGAAGTATTTCCTCATGTAATCTACAGTAAATGCACTTGGGACAATTAAGAAGTTCATTAAAAAGTGATTAAACACATTTGCATTTTTTTCAGATTTCAAAGTAAAGAAATAGAGACGCTTTGTCACCTGATACAGAACATCAATGAAGACAAACTACTATTATTGTACTGCGGGGGATTATAACTTGCTGTGTACCTGCCCGCCCCAGTCACGCATTTGTCTTCCTTATGTAATTACAAGGACTTGGAACATGAACCTGGCGGCGCGCCATCATAAGTTTCGTGACTTCTTCTAAATGTTTAAGCATCTGTGCACGCGCTGCCTACACGATCAGAAATACACAGTTTACTCACCTCCTCCATTCTTGTAGCACAAGTAAGGAAATCTCCAAACATTGGCCAGGTCCACCGCGAAGCCAATAACCGACAGGAGAAAGTCTATTTTCTTTCCCCAAGTTTCTCGCTCTTCGTCGGTGCATCCTGGAGGACCTACGAGGTGGCCCGGTGTGGGGATGATGGAGGAACTGGTGTACTGGACGCCATTCTGTTCCTTCACCAGAATCAGTTCTACCTCTTTTTTCTCCACATTGCACTGTTTCAGCGGGGCCACCGACGAGAGCTTGTGTTCTGGCAGAACCTGGATATTCATTTTCTCTGCTGCCTACGAAGCCCACGATGGCCCGGCGCTCTCACGGCCCCCTGCGGGTTCTGAGTCGGTGCGTTTAAGGTCGGAAATCCCTCTTGGACAAACCGGATAAGCGAGAGTTCGCCACCCAGACTTCAACTAATGCCTCCGCATACATGAGCTGGAGAGGAGGGAAGAGAAACAGAGAGTTTAGAGAGGTTTGGTGTTTGTGCGTAAAGTTTAAGTAAAGCGAGAAATACAGGTTAGGACTGCCAGGGGTTAGATGAAATGATTTCTCATTTAGCAATTAGACCTAATATCTGTGTGCTCCATATACAAATACAGCATTAACATAAGAAAATGTGTCTGTAGTCAGATGCCAAGTAATAGCAGGTGAAAGGCGAATTCCTCTCCATGGCACCGCGCGCTAAGCGTGTTGCTCTCTAAACAGTCAATCAAACAATCAACTAAAACATCCCTCATAAGGATATTGAGAAAGATAAATCGTTATATAAATATGTCACCGTGGCTCAAGCATTTTAAAGGCCTGCAGCTGAAAGGCTGTCCTCCGGACTTGGTACATCTAGGGACACTTCTCCATGACCCGATGCTGCTGTTGTCCAGATGCATCTGAGGGAAGACTGCCCATTCTGAAGGAACTATAAGACTCGCCTACTCCAGCAGGGACGACATCAAATGCGAGCTTTTAAATCGGTTTCCTCTCTCTCTCTCTCTCTTTCTCTCTCTCTCTCTGACACGTGATATTTTATAATTGAACACTTTCTCTCCAGTTTGATGTGCACTTGGGAGGATCTCTTTTTTGTATGTATCTGATCTCAAGTTATCCTAAACTTGCGCATCTACTTCAGACAAGTCATGGCAACAATCAGTGGGGATGAAAGTGGTTTTACATTTTAATCTACGTCCAGTGGAACATGATATGACCATTTATTAATCAAATATGCTGTTTAGGAAATCTTGACGTAAACTTTATAACGTATCGGCGCGTGCGCAGAGTTCTCCATGTGGAGAGCAGAATAAAAAGACAGATTGGCAGATTGGCACTTGGATTTAACATTTTACCTTCAGCTTCATATTAGTGCTTGAATTTCACGTCCAACAAAACTTTTTAAATGTTTTAATTTGGACTTTATCTGTTTCTTCTCTGTACTAAACAGATTGAATTACGGTTTTCTAAGAAGCCATGAAAGCATTGTGTTCCATGTGTAATTCAATTCTACAGCAGCTTTAGCCAGGGGCAATGATTTTTATTAGATATGGTTGATCAGTTCATCCCATTAGAGTCAATGAATGTCCTCTTTGCTCTCCAGTGCTTGTTTTATAAAACCCTAATAGGGCTGGTTTTGGGCGTTTTGTTTGTGAAGATTGAATAACTCCAATGATGGTAAAGCAAAGGACCAGGTAACAAGGACGGATAATGTGTTATTACTGTTGTTCTCTCCTCAATTAGTTCTATTCTTTTGCACTTTGTTTTGTATTGCCAGGTATCTCTAGTCAAGAATGACCAAATGTGTT
This sequence comes from Cottoperca gobio, assembly GCF_900634415.1. Classification (NCBI taxonomy): domain Eukaryota; kingdom Metazoa; phylum Chordata; class Actinopteri; order Perciformes; family Bovichtidae; genus Cottoperca; species Cottoperca gobio. Next base: position 27,467,572 of record NC_041357.1, read on the forward strand.
GTGTTAGCATCATGATAGTGTTTGGAGGTGAGTGTATTTCTCAACATGTTGTACATTCAACAACTGGGTTTCTTCAAATAGTGAAGGCACAATGAATGTTTGATGGAAACTGTCCCTCGGACGTACAGATGTAAAGCAGGTGCACGCTGAGAATAGATAACTAATAAGAACTGAAGCAGTTTTACAGCACTGCTAAAGGCAACATGATATCATCCTTCACCTGTTACCTCGATCATCCTGGATTCCATGCACACACAATTGTTGAGACCTCTCTCCTCTCTCTTAAGGTCTGGGCTCTCCCATGTTGACCTGAGGATGAGAAGCTAATGAAACAAGACGCAGCCTCTCAGCAGTCACAGCATGACCCTCAGGATTTAACCTGCTCATTTGGTGAGGGTCACAGCAAAGATCCCTGTTGTTCCTTTTTGTCCGTTTGCCTCTGCGCTTACTGGTGCATGCATGCACTGATACTTCTTTACAGTACCTAGTAAACCTTACCCACCCACACACACACACACACACACACACACACACACACACACACACACACACACATCATCCCGACCTTTCACCCACCTTCTCTAAATATTTATAGGCCCCCGCAGTTTCAGTCTCAGTGGTGCAAACGACTGTAACTCTGTCTGCCCTACATCATACAATGTGCCTTAACTCCATAGTACACATGAGAATGACTTAGACTATTTATTAGATCAGTTAAACAACTTAACTGAGACTTTCCAGATCAGACTTTTTACACAGAAGACATTTTGACATGCCACAGTAAACAATACAATGATTTCATTCAGCTGCTTTGATTTCAGTTTGCTGGTATCGTGCATGCTTGCTCTCTGTCACTTTGACTGAGACTCTTGACCAAAACGGAGCCTTTGAGCTTTTTCTCCTGTGCCAAGTTAAAATGTCTGAAAAAGGCCGGTTGTTCTGATGCCGGTTGTTTTACGCTTTGGACAGTAACTGTTAGCCAGGCTGTTAGCCATGTTGTTAGCGATATAAGAACCAGTAGATCAGGGGTGTCAAACATGTGGCCCGCCAGAGGGTCCGATCCTGCCGGCAGGATGACTTTGCAAAGTGTAAAAATGAGTTGTTTTGATCATAAAGTAAAATACTGTTCTAGATACCTGTGACTACATGTGTTGTGCCTTTGTAGATACACTGTGATCAGTAAGTTGTAACACACATGTGTAAATGATAAACTGATAATATTGTTAAAATTGCAACTTTTTTTCTTAAGAAATTTCAGGTTGTTGATAATGTTTAGTAAAAGATAACATTTGAACATTTTCAGAATGTACTTTCTTGCACTAAAACGAAGGGAACATGTGTAGTTGTGGTTATTTATATGTTATCATGCTGTGATGTTACTGCTCCGGCCCACTTGAGATCAGATTGTGCTGCATGTGGCCCCTGAACTAACATGAGTTTGACACCCCTGCAGTAGATTGAGCTTCTTGTTCATATGAAAATCAACTCACGTAAAGTTTGTTATCAGCGTCTTTGTTTGAGCAGTTTATTTGGAAACAGATGCCGTTATATATAAACTTAAAGTACCAGGTTATTACCACAAGGTAATCAGGTCATGGTAATAGCATTGAGTGGACGTTTCTTCTGCACCCCATTAAAACTCTGCTTTAAAATTTCCCAGGCCTCACAAAAGGAGGAGTGTCAGTAAGCCTCTCTCTCTCTCTGAGCTTTACAAGTATCTGCAAAGATTTAAGCACCTCAGCAATGTTAAGTCGTATTCCCTACATGCTGTATACACTCAGTGAGAAGAAAGCAATGTGAGTCAGATGTCCAGTCACAGAGGGCAACATCTCTCAGCAGCACACAGCACATCTGGGAAACGTGTTATAACTTTACCAACAAAAGGTGCAGGCCGGTAACGCCAGTTCACTAGCAGCATCTCGTCTTGTGCTTCTGCAAAAAAAAAAAAAAAAATCAGTAAGAATGTGGTGCCATTGTCTTCAAAATGCTTAAAATAATAATCCGTTTCTTTGGCGGTCTCCTTCATCTTTATATCAAAGAGTTTTATCTTTCAGTCGGTCACACCCCTTCAATCTCCACAAACACAATATGGGGCACACACAAGTGGAGGTTAAGCAGTGGGCAGTAATTAGGAGGCACTAAAAGGGAGAAATGACAGCAGGAGGATTAGCTGTGTTCACAAGTCTTACAGTAAGATTCCGACTAAACTCACATTTCCCATAAGAAATATTTATTTTTATTTCCATACTGACATTTCTAACGTTCTCTTATGTAATTGTTGCATAAGACATGTTGTTGCACGGAGTCACGTCATACTTTCTGTCACTTGGCTCCCAGAAATAAAAAGAGAAACATTGGTAGCAGTGATTGAACTTGTTTGTTCCTCTTCTCACATATGGGTTTGAGTTTGTTTGGAGACAGATAAACACTTCCCCACCACAGTTGGCGTGTCTATTCCACAACCTTACGATGACCCATCCTCGACTATTACACAGGAAAAGTTGTTGCCTGTCGCCCAAAAAAGACATCTGGAAAAGAATCTAACGCAGAGATGTGAAACAAAACAGACTTGGGCTGCAGATACTGGCGTTACATACGACTCCTCAAACCTTGCCCTCACCGGGACCTCCACTGTTCCTATAAAGCATCACACAGGAAATGATGAACAATCACTTTCCTGAGAGAATAATAGGAGTGAATAAGTCAACAAGGTGTCATCTGGTGTGATAAGGAAACGTAACAATGAGGTTTGTAGGAACTCCCTGAAGGACTGAAGGAGACAGCTTGCCAGGTTCAGGACCGCTGCAGGAGTCAGTGGTTCTGCACGATATGTGTGTTTGTAAGTACAAGACTTACGTCACAAAAGTGTTGCTCTGCACACCATGCCAGCTTCTCTAAGCTAGCAGCCTTCAGCGTACAACAAACTTGTTGCACTGAGTGGACTGAATAAAGAAAAGCTACTAAAATAAAGACACATTTGTACAAGACGTCTATAATATGTCCACTCATAATACACTCATGAAGAACAAGGCATCTTGGGTTTGAATAACTCTTGTTCATTATCCATCAAAGGTTGTTTCAGTGGTGTGTGAGGATTAGGAGAGAACACCTTTAACTATACTTGACATTTCCTCGCCCTATCCAGCGTTTACAGTTTGTTCGCTCACTCGGTGATTGGAGCCAGAAACTAACCTCTGACCTGCGGTGCCATTTTAATGTACACTGTGCTGAATGTTTGAAGCCATGCATCCATGTTCGTCATGCGGGACAGAGGAATGTATACACAAAAACAGGTATCCTGTTGTTTTAGGCAGGAAGGTCCGTTCCATAGAAACATAAAGCCAAAAATAATGTCTTCCTCTTATATAACAATCCTAAAATGTCTTGAATGAGGAGGAGAACCAGTCTGTTGTGTTGCAGGCATGCAGCTTAAACTTGCATTTGGGTGAAGTCTGCATATTCTGTATTCATAGAGATGTAAAAACAGTGGATAGGAGCATTACTTTAATAATACATACTTCATTTACCCTCAAAGTGTAAAGGAATAAGTGTCTGACTGGTTCTGAACTTGTGGAGTAGACTGGACTCATTGGGCTTGAGAAAGCTGGGCTACCTGCCTCAATTGAGGAACACAGTAATGTCACATCTATTAAATATCGAGGCCTGTCGGTTCTGACCTTTCATTCCAGCCTGGCACAGTGAGTCCCCCATCCTTATGAGGCCTGTGTCCAGCTTGTGTCCATATACAGAGGCTGCTCACTCACTCAGGTCCCGAGGAGACCAAATTGCATTACCAACACATATCTCTCACAATCTACTGCGACAGGATTACCCCCCAAGCAGGGCTGAAATGGATACAGCAATATACAACAGCCATGCAGAGGAGAGGAGGGAGGATGGAGGGGTGCGGGAAGAGCGGGAGCTGCTGCGGGTAGGGATGGAGTCACAGTGTTGCAAGCGCGGCAACAATGTCAATTAATTTATTCCATGCCATCTCATCAATTTTGATTAAAATGAAATGAGCCTCTGTACGTTTGAAAAGGTTAAAACAAATTGAAGATGGAAATCACAGCTGGTAATCACAGTTTGTCAAACAGCGGGCTTTTAATGAAGCAACCTGGTCTCCATCATTCATTTCAGCCTCATGTGCGCATATGGAGCAGGACTGTGCATTGCTTGTGTGTGTGTGTGTGTGTGTGTGTGTGTGTGTGTGTGTGTGTGTGTGTGTGTGTGTGAGCACAGGTTATGGTATATTAGGTATGTATTAACATCATGGAATTTTTACAGAATAGACAAGCACTTATGATAACAATCACACATCACATTGATTTCGGAAGTCTCATACAGTATGTCCATACGGTGTTTCTTTAATGATAACATGTTTAATTAGCGCTCAAATACTCTTCTACCCACCCCACAATGAAAACACGTCGGGTCCCACACCGGCCAAATGAAGAAATGATAGCACATAAGTGCGAGTAATTGTTTTCTTTAAGATATTTCTGAGGTTTCATGTGCATTGAACATTAAAAACACATGTTTAAGATGAAAGATTTACTTTTATTTTGGTTGCTGAAGGTATAAAGGTGAAACCAGAGGGAATTCCTATCATGCCATATCTTCTTTTTCAGATTAAATGTAACATTTGCACACCCACACACACACACACACACACACACACACACTATAACTCTTACCAATACATAGCGCACCATAAATATTATTCTAACTTACACCTCAGTGTGGTCTAGTTCAGGCCAACATAACAAAAGGGTTAAAACTCAAAGCTGTTCTCAGGAGCAGAACAACACAGTCAGTGTGGAAGGTCACTACTGCCACCTGCTGGGGGTTTGCAGAACAGCAGTTCATCCGGAGCCGCCTCATTATAAACAAAGTCTACGGAAGTTATTACAAGTTCCCTCAGTGGTGAAAATAAAAACAGACAAGATTAAAATTGCTTTCTTGTTTTATTTTAAAAAGCAAACTTTGCAGTGTTAACAAAAAAAATCACATAATTGCAACGCACCTTGCTAAATAAATAACACTGCCGCTAGTTAATCTGAAAGCAGACCCCGCTGGGATCTGCTGTTGTGAAGAAGCACTGTTGCCTTTTTGCTCACAAATTGCCCTATTTTCAGTGGTTGATTTGTTTTAGCACACTCAAAGCTGTGTAGACGTGCTGCTGTCTCAGCAACAACCATCTTCAGTAGAAATGCAAATAGATACACATGCAAAGCAAACCTCCGGCTAATTATACAGCCGTCTTACAAGGTCTGTGTCCCTGAGCACTGGAAAAAAGTGTAATGCGCAGCATGTGTGCTCATCGCAGACATAGTTTTAATACAGAACATCTGTGGGTTGCCAGATTGGAAAGATCTTAATAAAGTACACTAATTATACAACAACACAGAAGAACGAGGACTCTTTGCTTATATTTAAAAAGGTGTTGGTTTGGCAATATTTTTTTACTCATTTACAGAGGACCACAAAGACAAAGGAGAAGGTACACAACGCTATGATCATCTAGGGTAAGCTCAGGCTACAAAGAATGGTGTTTCCAAGTCAAAAACATGGTGAGGCGGTTAACGTACATCATAAAAAACCGTCACTAACATTAGAACTCTGAAGATTTCAGGGTTTAAAAAGTTAAAACACTGATTAGTGCCCACATGGGTTTTCTGACATGTATTTTCATCCTATAACTATCTTTTCATTCGATTATTTCCTGATAAACACATAACCAAAATACACACACACACACACTGATACAACTTTAAGGATGAAAAGCTCTGCAATACAACATGTCTTGTGCAGTGACTTGGGGAAGTGGTTCTTTGAAATCTCTATAAGGCACTAAAATTGAAAATAGAAGCACTCTAAAAACCATCTATAAAAAGGCAAGCACATGACCTATGATATGGCTCCGCTGAGGCAAATGACATGAATGTGCTAAAAGTCAAAGGGCAGATGACACTTTTGCTTGTTCTGTCTCAGTGCAGTGGATACAGCGTTCTGTCTTTCAGTTCAGTCGAGCAGATTTCACGTTCCTCCTCGGCCTCAGTCGTCTTTTTTGTCAGAGATGCTGTCTTCCTGATTTCCCCTTGAGCTGATCTGACCGGACAGCTCCAGATCACCTGGATTTGCCTCCTGGATTGCTTGGTATCTCTGAAGCTCCAGGTAGGTGGTGAAGAGCTTGGCGTACTCTGGGTGGGTCGTGGCGAAGCTTTCAAATTCATCTGAAGAATGACAAGCACAGAGAAAAAGCATTACGATACAGTGTAGCTCATAATACAAGTAAATATAAGGGAAGTACAACTAATGATTCACTTCCTGCACATATTCCCATTGGAGCTTTCAAAGACCGTAATGTCTCTTGGCGTTAGACCTTCGTCTTACGGCAGTGTCTACTCACTGAAGGTGATGACACCAGAGCCGTCGGCGTCGATCTCCTTGAAGAGTTTGGCCATGTTTAGATTGGACACGCCCAGAGCCGAGCGCAGAAGAGCAGTGAACTCTTCTCGGGTGATTTTCTCATCCTCGTCTGTATCGAACAGCTGCAATGAGAGAGGACGGACACAGAGAAACATGGATTCAACTTTCAAATCTTTGCATGTTCAGGAAGGTGTGAAACGAAACGTTAGGGACATGAACAGCTGTTGTTGACCTCATGGCCAGCGAAAGGACTCCACGCGCTCCACAACAGACACACATTGTTAACTTGACATTATCAAAGCCTCTCTGAGTGCTGCGTCTGTTCCTCCCACAGTTGTGTCTGACTGCAGAGCTCTGATGTAAAGCTTCAGGCTGCGTTATTTAGATTTGCAGACTTGTATTGTCACATATTCTAGTTGCAGCGTCTCAGAAATGTCTGCTCTACATGGCACTATAACTACTACGGACAGAATCATAATATTCAGTCAAAGAAACATCAGCAGGAAATGTATGATGCAATATCCAATCAGCCTGATCAATGTGGAAACGTCCTGGTACATGACACGCTCTGAAGGATTCAGTCACAAACAAAAGTCTCATGGAGTATGAAGTGGACACAATATCACGTCGTACCTTGAAAGCCATGCGAAGCACATCTTCTGTGTTAGCTGGTCGACACAATATGGTCACGCCGATAACGTACTCTCTGAAGTCTATGGTGCCGTCTCCGTTCTAGACAGGGGCAAAGAGACAGCAGTAAAAATACGTGAGGCGGTGATTGCAATGACGGATGGCACTTTACCCTATATGCTCTCGACATGTAGACGTTTGTCAAGCATCAACAGTTTTGAATGTTAAAGGGAGCATTGGGAATTGAAAGGTTAATATATAATAGCACAAGTGATTTCTATAAATTGGCATAGACTGTCTGAGGGAGACGGACACTCATTAAACTGCATGTCAGAGTCTGGGTCTACGCTTCTCACTCAAACCTCTGCAGTGAAGCCACACTACTTCCATCATAGTTTCCTCTACCAGGCTGCATAAATCCTGAAGCCACATGATATGCAGTGATGTAATAAGTATGTCAAACTAAGATTGTTGCACATTATATTGTCACCCTTTATATTTATGGTGTGTTTCGTGCAGGGTGTTGTCAGGACCAATGTGACTGTACCGAGACTTGTTCCAACATCCTGGCTGTGAGGCAACAAAAGGAAAGTCAGTATTTAAGTGTCCGACATAACGGTGCTATTCAAGTTTCTCTGGTGAAATAATAACTGAACGTTTGAGACGTGTCTCACCCTGTCAAACAGTGCAAACAGCTCCTGCAGGGCTGGGTTGATGGGCAGCTGCAGGAATGAGGCAAACTCCTCGATGGTGATACGTCCTCCTTTACAAGAGCTGGCCATGGCCGCGAAGCCGTCCAGCTCTTTCTTCACATGGTCCCACTTCAGACTGAGGGAGCGGGGCACAAGGAGGAGGTTGTTATGTAGGTCATATTTTGCATTTTACATAATTGCTCTGGACGCACACACGCAGATCCTTTTTTTTTTTCTCCTCTCATTGTTAAAGCCCCTGTCTGGCAATGCCTACAGTTTACTTAAGCAAAATGTTCTTACTTGAGTTTACGGCTAATTTTGGTGAACTCAACCAGGCCGGCCTCCATGGGCAGCGTTAGCTCACCAGCTGAGATCATCAGGCGGCAGTCTTCATACGTGTGGTCTGTCACTGGAACTCCCAAAGCCCTGAAAAGCAGATAGTTTGCATATCCAGCGGTCAGCTTAAACGCACTGTGAAGAGCTAGATGCTGCAGGCCAGGGAGATATGCAAAGGTTATACAAATAAGAGCAATGCAATAACTCATCGTACGCTGTATGAATGCAGAATTAATGGTTGAACTCTAAATACTTTCATTAAATAAATCAAAGTACATGTGCTCCATATGTGTTTAACATTGCATGCATTACTTGTACAAGCAGATACATGTTGGCTTTTCTATTGCACTTGTTATACTGAGTGCTTGAGCAATACACAGTGGAATGTGCATTTAAGACCAATTAGCACTCACTGGGCCATAGTTTCTCGCACTCTGCTAGCAAACAGAGGAGGGCTTTTCTTCTCCTCCTCTGTGGGGATATGTGTCGGCAGGAACTGAAACAGAGAGGAAACAGATGAAAAAGGTCACAAAGAAGGTCGAGCAGAAAATAAACTCTTAAAGCTTTGCAAGGAAACCAAATTCCTTTACTGAAAACACATATCGTGCCTAGTTTCATGCACTTTCTTTGAGTACAGCATGAAAATCCAACGACTATAAACCTGTTTAAGTAAATTAAAGTTACACTTTTATCTTAATTAGTTAATGACCACTACCAGTAACACTAAAGTAAAGCTGCAAACATCACGAATACTATGAATAAAATCTAAGATAATAATGCTGCGTAGTGCAATGCAACATAGTAACTGATAGTAACATATTATAATGCGTATTCAGGGAGTGGCTTTCACCTCTATCTCTACTGTGGTGTACAGCTGGCTCAGAGTGAGAAGCAGCAGCGTCCTCCTGCGTAATACAAAAGCAGGACAGTTGGTTAGAGTTGTTGCAATACTGCTGATAATACTGTGTTGTGCTTATTGTCCAAGACACCCCCTTCAGCAAACATGCGCACTATAGGTGAAACATGAGAAACTGAAGAACGCTCACTTACGAGCTGAAACCCTGCCAAGTCCAAGACACTGTATCCTGGAGGGAAACACAGAGGGGGGGGGGGGGGTGCATGATGCTTCAGTAACATTGGGATGGTGACACGGCTCTCGCTCTCTCACTGCATTCAAGTCTGACAGCTCAGCGGCAAACAACATGAGAGGATGGCAACGACTGAATATGTGCAGATTCAGCTGACTAAATAATCCTTGTACTTTAGCTTGGATGGAAATACACTGATTATTAATACTGTAAGTGTGTGTCCTATGTATTTACTAGGGCTGAGTCTTGGTAATAATGTGGCTGTTTGATACGTATCATGATACAGGGGTTACGTTTAGTTTAGAGATATATTGCAATACTGTAATCAAGGCGGCATATTGCAAATCTAAATCTAAAACTGTCATAGAATAAAGAATACACCTCCATCATGCATACAATCTGATCACTACTCTGAGGGGGGGCAAAGAAAACAAAGTGTTTACTTAGTGAATCTTTGCACGTAAACTGTACATTAAATAAATCGAGTTTTTGAGATTCAATACAGAAATATCTCGATGTTTCCAAACACTACAAATATTAATGCTGTGTCACAGTTCTCACCAGTTTGTTGGGATATCTCATAATCACCGGCTGCACAGGGACCCCTGGGATAAAGGCACCTAAAAGGTGGGGAACACACAGTGTGAATTACATCATGAAGACTTATCATAATGTCTCAAACACAATGCTGTGGGTGTCAGCTGACAGCAAGTCAATGCACAAACACAAAGTCAAGATGTACTGCACATTACATCACATTAACCCTAACCCTTACCTTGTTTGAAAGTGATGAGACAGGAGCGGTTTGTACATGTTCCCTCTGGAAATATCAGAACCTGAGGAACAAAGAATCATCAGTAAAGGTGTTTATCAAGTATGCAATGTAAAGCTACTGCCACGTTCAGCAGGCAACGTACACGTTTGAAATAATAGTACATGCATTTGATTATTGTATGAACATAATTGTACACTGTGGTCCTCTGACACTGACCAAGGAAACTGTGAAACCAAAGCAACAGCTCGTGTGCTTTCTAAGAAGTCTTCTCTGCAGCTATAATCTGCTAATAGCAGGTTGATATTAGGGGGCTTCTGTGTTGGGACAGACCTGTGGCCAGTGGCCTAATGACTTGGCTCTGCTCTCAATCTCCTGGATTGTGTTCTTCCTGGAGTCTGGGTCCTTTCTGGACACCAGCACCGGCTGAAGACAGCGCACAAACCCTGCAGAGAAACACACACACACACACACACACACACACACACACACACACACACACACACACACATCAACACATCCAGAAGAGGAGAATACTGATTGAATGGCTTTATTAGCATTAACGAGGGCAACTAAATAGTATCTCACTGATGTGACCACTATTGTGTGACAGTTAATTAAATGAAACAAACTCCGACGTGTCATTACTGTCAAACACATGGACGGAATAAGTCATATTCATAAAGTCTGCAGCACATTCTCAGTTCACAAAGAACATTTGTAAATGTTAGTTATGATATCTGATCTGAAGGGTATGTGTCAATATGTTACAACACCCGTCATTAAGCAATGTGCATAGAAGGTGTGAAAGTGAGCAGTAAGACAGGACACGTTTCACACTTGTGTATTTTCACACATACAAGCTCACGCACACACACACACACACACACACACACACACACACACACACACACACACACACACACACACACACTGTATTTCCTGTAGAGACACAGCAAAGCAAATGATAAGCATCTCACTGCCAAAGATGGGTGTAGCCAGGTTCTCGACACGGGAGACGGTGGAGGGCAGGCCTGCAACAATGCACACAATCCCATCAAAAAAGGTGGAGTGGGGGGCCACGGCCAGGATGGGGGCCTCGCTGCTGTCGACCTGCTTGCCCTTGACCACCACCCTGAAGCCCATGCAGAAGTAGTAAGTCCTCCCCAAGGCAGCCATCACTCTCCGACACATGATCCTGGAGATGACCACACGGGTTTAGATTACAAAGGCACTACTTTGTTTCACACTCTGCCTGTGTTACAAGGTTCATCATTATCACCTCCAGGGGGAAAAATGTCACTTTGTTAACAAATGGACTGAGCAAAAAGTGTTTTAGTAACAGGAAGAGTTGCACCATTGTGTTCTTCTTTTACTAAGAACTTTAGCTTCTGCCAGTTACTTCCTCATAACCTCGAGAAAGGGGATGATGTCATAGCATAGATTGAGACAATAAGACAAAACAATGAAAGGTGATGTGAAACTTTTAAAACTTTTACAGTATACTGTGGATGAAACCTAATGCAACGTGAGAAAGCTCCCCCACACAAACACGGAGCATCAACGACACCTTGATGTACAAAGATATTGTCCACATTAAATATGCAGAAGGCTCAGAGCAACAAAGAGTGACGCAGGCTTCCATTTCATCCAACGGCAACATCACAGACGCCGTTCATTTGAGCTTTAAGTCGTCAGTTTTAATGATTACATACCTAACCCCCCCCTCCGGAGGAATATGTTAACAGCAAGGCAATAAGTAGATGAGCAAGATAAGCTTCTCCCCTGTTTCCGCCACCAGCACCATGTTTGGTCATAATCATATAAAAAGCTGTGGTGTAAGGCCACAAGAATTTCCCTGTAGAACTGCCCACTGTGTGTACAGCAGCTCATGTCTGCACAGCTTCACATGCCGCACCCTGTTTGGTACGCGGAGGTAAAACACTACAATGCAAACGACTAGATAATTCACATTTAATATGTCAATATATGAATTATGACATGCTAAGTACCGTAAAACATACTCACTTGCTGTCTCAACACAGTGTGTACATAAATTAGCCAATTGTACGAGCACTTTATTTAATTTACAGAATAAACCATTCTTCAAAGCAACTCTTTCAGTTCCTTTTATTAAGTCCTGACAAGAACTGTTTACTTTCTGAGGACGGGGGGGAACTTGAGGTGCAGATACGATCTGGAGAAAAATGATTTGGCGGTTATGCAAGCTGCTGCACATTCTTCAAGTCACGTTAGCAACTCTTATTTAGAGAATATGTTCCCGGTCGCTGTGTTTTCCTGTCCACTGCATGAACCCAGCAAAACACAGTGCTGCAGAGTGACATGCACTGAATGTGTTGGCTCTCCTGCAAGAAACGGTGATAGAATCACGGCCGCAATGTTTGGTTATGCATTTGCTTTGCAAACACGAAATGTTTGCATGATACTGCACAGGGAGAAGGAGGTCACACCATAGCACGGGTAACTGTACATGCATTAGGCCGCTTTACTTTCAGCAACCAAGTGAAAGAATGTTTTTCTAAATCATACGTACATGTAAACAAACTGATCACTGTAGTAAGCAACTATTACGTTTTAAAGTGATTTAAGTTTAATAAGTGATTAAGTGATGAGTCTCAAGGTGCCTGTGAGGGGTGGGCAGCTCTGTGGGATGCTATTTGTATCGTAGTTACCGTCTCCATCCTGTCATTGGTTCCACGGCTCCTTTCAGAGGATGGTTGAAGGTTATTATGACAGCCACTGGCCATGTCACCATGAGAACCAGGGACACAAGGACGGCCCGGATCGGGACCAGGAAGATTCCCAGGAGGACACACTGCACGGAGAGGGACACACACACACACACACACACCATGAATTACAAGCCTATACCATATACAGGGAAGACTGCTGGCAGGTTTAACGAGCATATGACTGTTTACATGTTTCAGAGCAGACATATGTACGAGTCTGGCAATCCACATCATTGGACGGCTTTCTAGAAAGCACACAACGGCTCTCATTGTTTGTGCTTTACAAGCCGATTGTCAAAACCTCGTTGGAGAAGATTATAGGCCCTGGTTGCACAGCAGCCTGTGTGTGTGTGTGTGAGTGTGTATGTGAGTGTGTAATCTCACACATCTATGTGCCATAATGCCAATAGCGATGACTATATTCTACAAAATGATGATACACTTGCCTTTACATTTAGCACTGAGGTGAAACGCCATACTTACTTTGATTATAGCAGCTTTGGTTAGTTTGGTGTCTTGGATAAACGGGTTGATGACCGCAGGCAGCAGCAGAGATTGTTGCCGCGGCAGGGCGAATACTCGCTGCGGCGGCATTGCAGTCCGGTGAAGGAAGAACCAGGCGAATGTTTCAGTCGAGGCAACGTTATATGATCATTACACTTCCTCATCGGGCACCGTGCTCTCTGATTTATCGACCATATCATACGATGCTACCGGCGAACGCAACCACAGACCAGCAAGAGCGGAACCTAACAGGAGATTTCAAGCTCCACCTCCGACGCGGCCGCAGCGAGGTTCGAGTCCCGAGCAAGGGTTGTTTTTGTTTTTGGTTTTGTTTTTTAAACCATGCAAGCGGATCTGCATCCATTTATAGAATATGTGAAAGCTCATTGTGAGGGTTTTTTTTCAGGATGCTGTTATTGCATTCGACGTATTTCTAATAGGTATTACAATTCCGATGCAAGCAGAAGAAGCCAAAATGGTGCTGTCAGAGACCATGCATGTGCTTTGTGCAAACGCTGATGTTATAATGTTATCAATGTGTGCATACCATGTACAGTGATCTTATAAGTATGCAGGAGCATTGCACAAGTAGAGAATGAGCACCGATTTCAAGGGGAAAATGTGACGTACTCATATATTTGTTTACAAGCTGTAATAAATATCCACAAGATGGCGCAGTTTTATAAACAATTGTGTTTTGCTGCTGCCCTATAATGAAAGTCTTCTCTCAAAAGAGATATATTTAACAGTGGTGGAAAGTATTTACTCAAGGGGAGCTTACTTTACTTATTGTGTGCTACTGCATACTTCTACTTCACTACATTTTACTAGAGAATATTCTACTTTTTACTCCACTTCTGTGTACTATTATTTTGTACTAGTATTTGTACTTTATATTGAAATGTGCATAAACATTGAATTGTTTCTGGCAATATATAGTTAGGTATAGTATAGGTAAATACACACACATATACGTACATATATATATATATATATATATATATATATATATATATACAGTATATATAGAGTTACAGTCGTTTCCACCACTGAGACTGAAACTGCGGGGGCCTATAAATATTTAGAGAAGGTGGGTGAAAGGTCGGGATGATGTGTGTGTGTGTGAGTGTGTATGTGTGTGCATATTTTATACTAATGTTTTAAATGCAGGACCTTAAGTTGTAAAAGTATGTTTACATTGTGATATTGCTACTTCAGTAAATGATCTAAAAACCTCATAATTGCATTAACTTTAACACACTTGCATTGTTTGTGCAGGTATATGCAGTTGTTCCTCTATTTATCACCCATCCACATTATATTGACCATCTTTATTGATGACAGTAACAAAGTGCACAAGCATTAGAACAACACAAAACACAACTGTGTTGTTAAAACCCAAGAGACAAAAAGAGAATATAAAAAAAGAGATTATTATACAATACTACTGCGGTACTCGTCATGACTCCATCATGCAGCAAACCAATACAGCTTCTAGTGGCAACCTGTGCCTTTAATCTCCCTGTACCGTTAGTGAAGAGAAACGCAACATGGAGGTCTCCATATTGAGCAGTTCCCTTATATAGTCCTCTACAAAGTGCTAACCAAATGAAGAATAATGTGTGCCTTTGAATACCACTTTCTAACATCCAGAGAATGCAAAGTATTCAGACATAGTTACACAGAATATAAAATGTATATATATATGTAGGACTATAGGCAAAAAGCAATCTCTAAAGCACCATTTTCGGTCAAACAATTCATTTTGTCAAATGTATTAAACAACAATGAGAAAATTAATTAAAAGTGATACATTTATAAAACTGCACTTAGTACACTGGACATAGAAGTAACTCCAAGCCAACATGGATTCCTCATAAGGTGTAAAACAGAATTAAATTTGCATAAAACGGCAATATCTCACAGCACAGTGTAGCACTGCGTCTCATGCAGTGTTGACATACCTGATGTCTGAGTTTTTAAAAAACTAATTAAAAAAACTATAAAACAATAAAACTGGGGGGGTACATATTGAAATAAATCTGCATCAGCATAACAAATAAAATGTCAACATCACACAGTAATATATCCAGTTGCCTATGTTCAGCCTGTGTAGAGGATCCAGAGGTGCCCGTCTACAAAGCCGGAGGCTGGTTATACAGTCTGGAAGGGACACGTCTCCCACAGAAGCGTGCAGAGTTGCCAGAATAAAAACCTACAACAGTGTGCACTGCGGCGACCTCAAGTTTTGTGCGATACTAAGGCAATGTCCTCATGAGGCCGGATGTCGTTACAGGATTTAGCCAGTTGTGAGATGTTTTGGAAATGCTCAACAACCAAGCCAGTCCTTTGTAATTTCACCCAACTTGACAATCTTCAAGCTGCTGTCTTCCAGTTTGAAATAGTGGTTTCCTTTGAAGAAGTAGCTGTAATCTGTTAAAGACAAGCACAATGCACACTTTGTTTAACATAAGAAGGTATAATATCCATTTTAAATTGCTTGTGTAAAGCAAGGGCCAACTGTGTAATAGCAGTAACATAATCGAGCTTTAATAAAAGCATATTGACTAATCGTATAATCAGTTTCAATCAAAGTGACACGGATTAAAACATCAAACCAGGCTCTGCTGAAGCCAATGTTAAGCCTCTCACTCTGAATCCTGCTAATTGGGAGACATACAGAGGCACCTCTGTAGAGGGGCACAGACTTGCTTTGTATAAATATGTTTGTGCACTGTGTGGGTAAAGGGCTATGTGATGCTTACAGTAATGTGTGTATGTTAGGAGAGCAGTAATGGAAAAATCCCTGGTTGCTTGCCTTAGGCTAAAATCTGCACACCACCTCTAACCTCAAGGAAACATGGCTGCCTCGGTCTTAGAGGAAGTTTACCAGCGGTGTCACGATGATATTTCTTGAACTCTTAGTTGCAATGCACCTAAAGCATAGACCACATTAATGCATGAGAGACATAAAGCGCTGACTGTCTTCTGTCAACATCAGGCCACGGATGACTCCCTCATTTCAGAACTACTCCCTCTGGCCCGTTTGACTTCCTCATTTTCAGTCAGTTCCTTGAAACTGTTCATTTCTGGTATAAAGGAGTCACTGCTTGCTCGGTTGTGTTATATGAGGGGGGTTTGTTGACAGAGACACAATGCCAGACTCACTGATAGAGCTGACTGGATTTGCCTGCAATCTAACCAGAAGGAAGGCCAGCCTGAACACTGTAAACTACACACAGAGCACCACTTCTAATCCACTTCGAATCAAAGCACCACAAAGCACCACTAAATCATGTTTCCCCCCCACTTAGGTCTTCCTGAAGACTCAAACTCAGTTGTTGGCTGAGGATGCCATTTGCTATTTTGTCTCTCTTCTTTGATTTACAACTAATAAAGTGACCATGTTGGTTTATCACTTCCCACTTTTCTATAGATCTGCTGACAGTGATTGTTAGTGTAGAACTTGTTTCATGTAGTAAAAGAAACATTTAGATTTGTAAATGTCACAACATGATATGGTTTACTTGTAGCCATGCTAGCGACATGGGTCTCGGGATGTTCTATCAGAAATGACTACAAACTGTTGGATGGGTTGCCTTGAAATTTCACACAGATGTTCTTGGTGCCCAGAGGATGAATCCTAATGACTTTAATTATCATCTGCTTTTCATCAAGTGCCACCACAAGATTTAAATGTATGGTTTTAAATTAAATGTGTTAGCCGCTAATGGATGGATTGCCTTGAAATCTGGAACAAACATTCATCCTTAATTAGGTCAAAATGTTTAATGTGTCCTATACTTTAGTTTGCAAAAAAATAATTCCCTTCATCTTCAGCTGTATTTTTTGTTTAGTTCTTATTAGCAAATGATAACATGCTAAACTAAAATGGTGACAATGGCTAACATTATACCTGCTATTTATCAGCATGTTAGCATTGCATTGTGAGCATGTTAGCATGTAGCTGAAAGCACCGCAGAGATGGCTGTAGACTCTGGTCTGGTTCTACGATTAAGACTTATCTTCAAAACCAGTGCTGCTTATAAGATGCAGTTGGAAATCTTATTGACACGTATGGTATACTTTCTACCTTCATTATGGTCCTTTAATAACGCTGATGCATTCATAACTCGTGCTGCTAGCATGTCAAATGTCCCTTCTTCAAATCATACAGAGCCTCTAAATTCACAAATCATAGGAAAATAAATAGTATTTTCTTTACCAATGCCATTAAGGCTGAATGATGAGTCAATGCCATCTGGGAGGCCATTCCAGGAATCAGCAATAAGTTTTGGGAAGCCGGGGTCCATTCTCTTCGTTTCTTCATTGTATCTGTACACATAATAAAAGTGCATTTACACAGTACAATCCTTTAATGAGTGCTTCATAAGTTCACACACACACACACACACACACACACACACACACACACACACACACACACACACACACACACACACACACACACACACACACACTACTTATACTTTGCCATAAAACAGTTAGTCGTCAACACTATGAATTCCCATGTTGTGCAAGGGCTAACAGAGCTGTTGTGGTTTACAGTGCAGCTTAGGTCACACCAAACACTAAGTAGATCCAGACGTAACCCAGTTTTGCAGCCAGAGGTGATGAAGACAACAGCACAAGCTAGGGTGCGTCAGACAAGGGTTGCATAGGCTTTGCTCCTCCTCTCACCTCCAGAATTTGTCCCCAGCAAACAGGTAAGTCTTCCTGTTCTTCCTAAAGTTGAAGGCAGCGTCGATATGCTGCAGGTCTGTGGGGAGTTCAAGGCTGGAGAGCTTCTTGGGGTAGCCTGACTGCAGCGCATCTGCTTTGTAGACCCACAGCTCATTGCCTGTGAGGGAACCAAGGATAAAATAACACAGAAGACATATGTTTTATTAATGCAAAGTCATTCTTTTGACACAGCACTGTGTGATCAAGGTATTATCCCATATTCCTAAAAATCTATCAACTGAAATCTATTATAACTCAGTATGAGATCATCAGTTAACTATTCAGGGCAGTAAGTCTCTCCTGCTGTTAATGTCTTCAAAGCTGATGTACTATATATTTTTTAGCGCTCATCAGTATTCAGGAAGGTTGTCATATTAGTAAAATGCAAAGAATGCATCATAAACCACTAATAACTATGGTGGAGTATCTGAACTGTCTCAAGAGTGCACACCGCACACGAGAGTACTCAGCCAACATTCCTGCTTCTCCTAATGTTTCAGTTTTTAGAAGCGCCACCGTTAAGGGAATCCAAAGAGTAAAAGAGTGAAGAAAGCTCTTCATTACTCAGAGAAGTGGAACTGTCTGTTTCTCTGATCACCATAAAGGTACAGGGAGGATATGAACAGTTCATATGATGTCACATCTGTTTCTCCACAGCTTCTTGTTTTGTCTGTCGTACCTGAGAAGAACACTGTTTTTTCCTCCACTGGGTTTTCATAGGCAGCGTCTATTTTGGAAGGCAGGTCTGGCCAGTAGGTGCCCACCAGCATGGGGCCAGTGGGCTTGCTTCTGAAGTTGACTGACCTGAACAGGAACCTGGCAGAAAGAGAAAGAGTGGGTGAGCGGTCGTAACGTAGATGAGCTGAAGATGAAATGAGTGTGAGAGTGAAAGAAGGGCAGAGGGGGATGACGAGGAGGTGGGGGGAGTGTGTGTGTGTGCGTGCGTGCGTGTGTGTGTGTGTGTGTGTGTGTGAGGAGGTCTTAGTGCAAGTGCTTCACTGGCCAGTCACAATGGCCTGATTCATGAGCATCTGGTTCTCGTTAGGACTAAGGCTGCAGACGCCAGCGGAACAAGACCTATCTTGCCCGGATTTCCAATACACAGCTGCACAACAACGGCAGCTTTCCAAACTCTTTTCCACTGACCTATTTTTTAAAGAAAATGATCCGCCAATTGCAAATATGTGTTGCAATAATAATAAAATGGAGATGAGAAAGAAATGAACATACAGACACATATCTAAAGTTTTTTTTTTGTTATACATTTGTCAGGAGGAAAGAGGAGACGTATTTCAATCTGAACTAACCATCTGTAAATTGCATTATATTAGCAGTGTTCTTGTGGGTCGATTTGTCAAGTTCATGCGGTGTACAAACAATATCCAGAGGGCTTTTCTGTCTTTTCTTCCTGTCTTTATTTCATTAAATACTTAAAACTACGTAAACAATCTGCCTGATGGCTGGTTAAGAGGACAGACTTACAGGATGTAGCCAAGATGAATTTGAAGTACAGCATATATATCTGCATGAATCTTTCCAAACCATCCAACAGCATTTGTTGTTAGCGAAGCACTGCACTGATCATCTGCATTACGATGCAACTATAATGTAACGCTGACAGAAATATCAGCAGCCATGATGTTCATGGAAAGTTTAATGGGGTTGTGCAATACTTTATGAACTAGTCTGCTGTAAAGTTACAATTCTTAAGACTTTCATGAAATTAAACCTCATTTGTGATACTATTTATGATTTAGCCTTTCTTCTACAATTCAATGTGTGTACATTCAGTAATATATGGTAGTTTTATTTGTATTCCTGCACTGGATTCATATTGCCAACCAGCACAAGGGATTTACAAGTCATGTGTGTACTGCAGTGCAATTCTCTCTCATTGATAACTCAATGTTCACTTTGTTTACACTCTCAGAGCTGTAATAAGTTCCTGCTCATGCAAACAGAATAATTCCATCGGCACAGCTGCTTCACATTAAAAGTGTTCAACTGGCGAAACATGGGAGTCTTTTATTGTGAAGCAGCAACAGGAAACGTGTTTGTCACAACAATTAGAACCGACCAAGATCGCTCATCACAAATGCAACAGTCACAGTCTTTGCAGGGGATGATTTTGTATTTTTGAAAGGGAGAAATGGAACAAGAAGAAGAAGCAACCACAGTGAAATGAACAGCTGCAGGCCAAAGGCTGCACACTGCTAACTCCTCAGCAAGTTAACCGACTTTACAGTACTGTGCACGCTGCGGAAAACAACATGTGAAATCATATATTGCAGTATTTCTATTATTTTTCAACCTAAGGTACATTGCAAACAGCTTCTGTTGGCTAGGCTACAAGCAGACAAGCGTTCACTTGCAACAGACCCAGTCATTAGGCTGGCCAAACGGTTTCTATGAGACTTTATAATTGGCTTCTCTTTAAGCCTCCAGACAGGCAGACTCAGTTTTATGCTGAGCTCAGGGAGTGCTATATGTATTACTCACTGCATCATGTCAAGATTTGTCCTACACCATAAATATGCTGATGCAGGAGAGAAAAAAAGGGGGGGGGGGGTCCTAATTGTACAATGGGAGAGTCAAGTGAGCATTAGCCCTGGAGCCCAGAGGGCAACGTGTTTTTTACTTAAGCTATAAAACTTGGTTTGTACCAGAGCTCTGCAGCTTACAAACCTGACATGGCCTTCAGGCAATCCATTAAGTCTGTGTGAAGGTCAGAACAACAGGCCCTTCACTGAAACTTTACTAATCTCAAAGTTCAGAGAGATATACAGTGTTGTACTGTACGTTCACTTCCTTGCCTTGAAATAACTCAGTCCTCAATTTCTCCCCTTCACATCAATTCTCCGTCTTTTTGGTGCTTGGGAATATTTTCATCAAGAATTGCTTTAAAATATCCCACAAAGGTTAAACAAGAGAGCCAACAATGAAGTAAAATGGCATTTCAATGTCAAGAAGGTGTTAAGTCAACACATTGTAAGTAAATGTCATATATCTGGATGCAACTTTGCAATTCTTGACATATTTCAGCTACTGTACATGGCAGATTAATGTGCCTTTCCTGCTCTGCATTATGATAGTTTATACATCTGTTGAAATTGGTTCAGCTGCAAATACCCAAAGAGTGGTGTAGTCTCTTGACTCAAATAAAGACTATAATTACGATCATAGCTTCCAATACCCTACAAGCACCTAAATGGCATTTTGGCAACCATATGTTACAATTAATCATCATAAACTGCAAGGCCAAAGTTTTTCTGTGCATCCTCTGGCGAGCGCTGCAAAGAGAGCCACAGCAAGGTGAAAGTCATTCTGTATTAAAGCAGGATTTGTGAGCAGGATTGTGGCTTGTTTCTCCCAGTTTCTAACTCTCTCTCTCTCTCTCAAAACCCGGCTAACTGAAAGACTCTTTGGTGCCGAGGTATGCTGGCCTGTTTGCTTTGGACACATTTATAGCCATGACAGGTATACAGCTCTGTTAACCTTAACACCTTAAAATGTCAAGGAGTCGATGTTATAGCACAGCTAGAAGCATTAACACATTCTAACTAACAAAGACGCTGTTTGTGTTTTCTATCACTTCAGCAGCTGAGATGAAAGTGTTCACCTTCCTACGGGAATATCCACTGACTCACAAAGACTGTTGACGAAACCACAGCACAACTCGTCTTCCACACAGGGTCAGCAAGTCGTCAACTGAGGGTGAACCAGGTCTATCTGCACTTTGACGAGTTTTGAGAAAAACGCACTTGAAAATTCAACAGTTCATAACGTGGACACTATAAAACCAACTCCAACCCATGTTGATACATCACATGCTGCACACTAGCTAGTGAAGTTAACACTGTTTGGGCCAATTCAGTGCATTATGAG
This sequence comes from Cottoperca gobio, assembly GCF_900634415.1. Taxonomy (NCBI): domain Eukaryota; kingdom Metazoa; phylum Chordata; class Actinopteri; order Perciformes; family Bovichtidae; genus Cottoperca; species Cottoperca gobio. Next base: position 27,489,407 of record NC_041357.1, read on the forward strand.
TGAAAATTATATTTGCTAATAAATCTGAATTTTTAAGACTTTTTATTGAACTACGAATGATCTTAACTTGAACTATTAATGATCTTAACTTAAACTAGTAATGATCTTAACTTAAACTAGTAATGATCTTAACTTAAACTACTGATGATCTTAACTTAAACTACTAATGATCTTAACTTAAACTACTAACGATCTTAACTTAAACTACTAATGATCTTAAGTTGAACTACTAATGATCTTAAGTTGAACTACTGATGATCTTAACTTGAACTACTGATGATCTTAAGTTGAACTACTAATGATCTTAACTTAAACTACTAATGATCTTAAGTTGAACTACTAATGATCTTAACTTAAACTACTAATGATCTTAACTTAAACTACTAATGATCTTAAGTTGAACTACTAATGGTCTTAAGTTGAACTACTAATGATCTTAACTTAAACTACTAATGATCTTAACTTGAACTACTAATGATCTTAACTTGAACTACTGATGATCTTAACTTGAACTACTGATGATCTTAACTTAAACTACTGATGATCTTAACTTGAGCTACTAATGATCTTAACTTAAACTACTGATGATCTTAACTTAAACTACTAATGATCTTAACTTGAACTACTGATGATCTTAACTTAAACTACTGATGATCTTAACTTGAACTACTGATGATCTTAACTTAAACTACTGATGATCTTAACTTGAACTACTAATGATCTTAACTTGAACTACTGATGATCTTAACTTGAACTACTTATGATCTTAACTTGAACTACTGATGATCTTAACTTAAACTACTGATGATCTTAACTTGAACTACTGATGATCTTAACTTAAACTACTGATGATCTTAACTTGAACTACTAATGATCTTAACTTGAACTACTGATGATCTTAACTTGAACTACTAATGATCTTAACTTGAACTACTGATGATCTTAACTTGAACTACTGATGATCTTAACTTGAACTACTAATGATCTTAACTTAAACTACTGATGATCTTAACTTAAACTACTGATGATCTTAACTTGAACTACTAATGATCTTAACTTGAACTACTAATGATCTTAACTTAAACTACTGATGATCTTAACTTAAACTACTAATGATCTTAACTTGAACTACTAATGATCTCAACTTGAACTACTAATGATCTTAACTTGAACTACTAATGATCTTAACTTGAACTACTAATGATCTTAACTTAAACTACTGATGATCTTAACTTAAACTACTGATGATCTTAACTTGAACTACTAATGATCTTAACTTGAACTACTAATGATCTTAACTTAAACTACTGATGATCTTAACTTAAACTACTAATGATCTTAACTTGAACTACTAATGATCTCAACTTGAACTACTAATGATCTTAACTTGAACTACTAATGATCTTAACTTGAACTACTAATGATCTTAACTTGAACTACTAATGATCTTAACTTGAACTACTAATGATCTTAAATTAAACTACTAATGATCTTAAGTTGAACTACTATCTACTAGATTACATATAAAACAGTCGGCAGCAAAACGTTTTGAATAAGTTCTTCCTGTGCTTAAAATGATCACGTGATTCATTTCCCGCCCTGCTATTGGTTGTCAGAATGGTTGTTTATGAATGATGACTATTTTAGTTGTCACTGCATGAGTAGAGGAATAGTTTGTTTTTCCCCTCTTGCTAATTATCATGAAACAAGCATCCAAACCCCAATCCTTAAGTGGCACAAGATTTCAATAAGAGGAACAATAAATAACAGGAAACCTCAAGTCAAACTGCTCATTGTTTGCAGGGAAATGCTTATGAAATGTGACTTGTGTTGGCTGCCTTATTTCACTTGCAAAAGTCATAAAGTCAGAAGTAGGTTATTGGGTTTTGTTTGTCGTTCTTCCCGTAGATCAAGGACAGGAAATTTAAGCAGACATTGGCAGTGCAGCTTCAAGAGAGTCAAACATGGACTTCATATTGCATGTATGACTCAGAGAGCTAATGAAAGCAATGCAGCTAGCATATTCAAACAACATGATCAGGAAATTAGATTTTGGGTGGATAAAGTGTCAGTGCTCTTACCTCATTTGTTGTCGATGTAGCATATGTACACTTGCTGAAATCTAGTTCAGGTCAAACAAAGTTGGGACTTAGATTAGATTACCTGTCCTTGAAGAAGAAGGTCTCTCCTCTGATCTGTGCTATAGCATCAAAGATAACTGGCTCTTTACAGATGTCCATTGGAGTGACTGGACCCTGGGTTGGAGACAAAGGCTTGTCTGACGACCCACCTGAGATTTACCAGAACATGTTATCATTGAGGGAGTGATTACACGCTCACAGTACGTTAATCTTTCCTGGCATCTAATAAGAAAATACACTTTTTAGTTTGTCCTGGTACTAGGTTTGATCTCTTTCCAGGAAACTAGCCACACATGACGTTTCATCTCACCGTAGAGCTCCTGGATGCCTGTGATGTCGTCATTAGAAAGTCTGAAGTCTTTAGTGAAAGTGTAAATGGGGGCCATCAAAGCTCCGGGGTCCTGAGAGTGTTCCAAGCCAAGAGCATGACCAAACTCATGGGCAGCCACCAGGAACAAACTGTAGCCTGGGAACAAGCACAAAGAACCAAACTTAACTGTGAATACCTGTTCATAAAATACTGATTCTCTACAGTAGAAATAGTGAATTGGATAATATGAAAACAGTCTACCAATATATGAATACGACATAATGTTTCTTGGGAGCGACAAACTACGGGACAATTCAGACAACCTGACCCTTGACCTTGTACCAGTAACAAAATGGCTACACAAGAACTGTCCACAAATACTTTTCATACCTTGGTCAGGGCAGAAACCCCATTTGCGGTCATCATCATAGCTCTTGGTGGTACCGCACCACATCTTGCCATCGCTGCGTCCGGATGAGGTACAGGCCTCATAGGTGTCACTTAAGAAGGTGAAGGGGAAGACACAGGGGCTTCCCTCTGCGTTTCCTCCCACTGTCGACATGGCTACGGGGAGAAACAAAAGTGGACTGTAAAAAGTGAACTTAGTTCCTTTATATGCCAAAATGTTTTCTCAGAACACTTTGTATTGTAGTATTGTGAAGTGAGCGCAGATGGTATTGAAGACAGCACCATGAAAGCACTGGCACAACACGCATGACATCAATAACTAATCCACTGGGCACAAAACCAAAACGCACCCACCCAAATTGATTTTCTTTCAAAGAGAAATCATTTTCAATCTGGCAGGACTGGTTTATTGCTGTTTTTTAAAGTTTTTTTAACATAATAATTTCTTATTCAGCACAAGCTAGCAAACAGGGCTTTACAACAAAGCTACTTTCCTAACCAATTAGTACCAGATGAAAGCTCCAGTGCTCATACGTCTGTCTATCCTCCCGTCCTACTACACTACCTCAACAACTAAACCCAGTCCCACTGACAGAATGGAAAATAAACCCTGCCACTGCACATTAAAATACTTTCACAGCCACTCAGCAGACCACAAGCAAGAACCTAAAAACCCAGCTGAAGCATTCCTGGAAACCAACACATGGCAGGGCACCATGCACTGCACATCAAAATAAACGCAGCCAGTAAAACACATTGTTTGCAGCAAGCGCATATCGCTTAAACTGGACTAATGTTGCAAGATTCCAGGAATACTCAAGGTGGAAACTTCCCATAGGAATGAACAGGAATAAAATGTCATATGCATATAGAAAACAAACCTTTTACCATATAATGCGCAGACATAATGCATTAATGTGCCTTATAAATCCATTAATTTGTTAAATACATGCCAGTTAGCTAGCACGTTGGGGTAAGGTAATATAAAAATGTCAGCTAACAATGTGGTTTGTGTTCAAAGTTATGATTTAAAGTGAAAAATTAATAATTTATAAAAAAAAAACATTTTTAAATGAAGAATAAAAGGAAATAGATTAAAACTCTTCAATTAGCTGAATGAAGCTACATCTCACATGATAGCAGAGAGAAGGTGTTAACAAGTTATAAACCGTTAACACAAATACAAAATATAATAACTCCGGTAATATAATATATAAGAAGCGTACATGAAAGCATGCACAGTAGTGCTTTGGCTCAGACTGTGGTTTGAACATTTGATGGGAGAATGTTTGTGCATGCAGAGGGTTGTACAGTCATTGTACTGGCACTGTTGAATGTAGTGCATGATTACAAGTCATACATGCCATAATAACTTGTATTGCTTTTTTACGTGTAGGCCTATTTCCCCCCCAAACAAAATTGCTTTTAAAAGATACAATTTTAATATTGAAATTGTGCAAAGTTCCCGAGCTGAACAGAAGACAATGTACACACCAGCATGTGCATATTTGAGGATGTCTGCACAACAGATAGGGACCATTAGTTTTCCTTTAAGAGCTACGCAGCATTGTGTCATGTGATGAGCTGTTCGGGCAGTCGATGACACCACCTACCAGTTTCAGGGCAGAACCCGAAGGTGGTGTCCTGGTCGTAGTCCTCGGTGGTGGCACACCAGCGGTAACCATCATCCCTGCCCTGAGTGGTGCATGCGTCATACTTCTCTCCCTGAAAGGTGAAGGGGAATTTACATGCAGCGCCCTCTGCGTTTCCACCGATGGTGAATAGTACTGTAAAATAAATATCGACAAAGACAAAGAGTTGTTATAGAGAAAATAATAACATCACGGTTTGTTTTTTTTTTGCTAATGAAGAATAAGATCCAATTCTTATTGTTCCTGGAACTTTTTAAACGTCAATTCAGAAGCTAAACACAACAGACGGCTCCAGTACAAACAGGCCTCGATCGTGTTCTCGTATAAAACAACAAGTACATGTGTATTTTGGCACTTGGTTGTAATGGGCATGTGATCATGTTAGTACCATGGACAGCAATACAACACAGATAAACTAAATGTTTGACAAAGCCTACTGTTCTAAAGTGGGGCAGTGACTTGGAAATGAAATATTCCATAATCCACTCCAAACGAAAAACAACACTTTTCCTGGCATACTGTTCAACCTACTTTCTTTCTCTCCAAAAAAATCTAATATGAAATATTACTTTTCCAGTATAGAAGACACTGCTTCAATTTCAGTTGAGATGCAAGTAGAGCGTGACACCGATGGCGCTGAGGTCAAGTGGGGCCAGACGCTACAGCAGACTGTGTAGGAAGACGCCCCAATGCCGCGTTGTGACGTTAAAACAGATAACTTACATTCATGGGGGCAGAAGCCATATTTGCCGTCTTCTTCGAAGTTGTAAGTGGTCGAGCACCACAGGAAGCCGTCGTCACGGCCCTGAGGTGTGCAGCTGTTGTACTCAGTGCCCATGAACAGGAAGGGGAATTTACAGAACTCCCCATCAGCATTGCCATACTTCACCTTCACCACTGTTGAACAGATCAAAATGACACTTTTCCACCTTGTAACATTAACTTTTCTGTCTTAAATAAACATTATGAAATCCATGTATTGTTGTAGATTGGATACAACTTTCAAAAGCACTGATATGATAAGAAAACAGTTGCTTCTAAGTGTTGTGAGACTCCTGTGCGCCATGAGACAGGGAAAAGAGGTTTATAGATTACTTCTGCACAAATGGTGAATTCAGTCAAGAGGATTCTGAATAATGGGAAATACATGAAACTATCTGGGTCAATGCGTGCGAATACAAATGCCTGCAACTGAGATTTTCTTTTCTATTCAGCTTCCAGATGGCTGAGGTTTGTCATATCCAGTGCCAGAAAGTTCAGATAAAGTTAAGAAAATCCAAACAAAGTAGCTGAAAGTCAAATGTATTATCAATGTCGTGCTTTTGTGTTGGTCTGCCCGGTAATCTTACAATGTTTGATGGGATATGGATATTTAAAATGATATATCATTACTGCACAAATCACGAGCAATTGCAGTGGAGGTTTTGTATTTTTGTAAATATTGTTTTACCTTGGCCATCTCCCAGCGTCCACTGCTCATCATCATCAAAGTGGGAGTCTCCCCCGATGCCTGGCCCTGGAGCAAAGGCATGAGCCAGGAGGCCATCTTTGCCGTCGAATGGGTAACCATCTCCGTGCTCTGTCGATTACATCGTTTCATTTTAACACTTCAAGACAAATATTAGTTTTTTTTCTCTTTTTAAACACGCACACCTGGAACAGCTTTGCAGTTATTAGTTAGCCAATAAGTGACAAGAAAAATAGGTTTGAAGAGGAAATAACATTTGGAAAAAATATTTCTGACACGATGTGACGTGTGTGTGTGTGTGTGTATGTGTGTGTGTGTGTGTGTGTGTGTGTGTGTGTGTGTGTGTGTGTGTGTGTGTGTGTGTGTGTGTGTTTTTAAACCAGTGGAATATTCCTTATTATTTTTGTTTCACATCTCCTCGAGTGGCTGGTCTCTGTTTGTGTTGCACTATGATTATCGGATTCTTTGTCGACGGGATCAGCTACGGCTAGACAGAATGACATCATGACACTGTATGTAAATATCAAATGGTTGTTTTAGTTGGAATGCCCCGTGTGAAGAAGTGTTCCTAAAATATATGTTGGTGGTGTGTGGAGTCACTGTAATAACATGCATGTGATTGCTCCTTCACCATCTGTCAACAAGGCAGTGAACTTCTGCTCAACTGTTTCCTAACTTGGGTTTTGATGACTGGCTGTATTTACCCTCGTGGAAGGAAACTCCACGTAATCGTAACTTAGTTCGTACGCAATTATTACGTTTTTTTCCCATATTCCAAAACAAGTGATGAAAGCTAGAAAGATGGTTGCAGTTTCTTTAGGTCACATGGGGACATTTTACAATAAAATAAACCTATTTTGAAATGGAATTTGAGTTGCACACACATGATCCGAATCGAGTGGTGTCAGCAGTTGTACCTGCTCATAGACACTGACTGTACTGCCCAACAATATACAGATAACGTCACGACAGATACAGTATTTTAAATCTATATTCTGTCTATCGTCTATATAAAGGACGTACCATTGCGGCCAAAATTAATCATGATGTCGGCCTCTCCGTCCATTAAGCGAGTGAATGTGAGAGGGGTCACGTCACTCCACACTTTGAAGGCTCTGAAGAAAGCGTCATTTATGACTTCCTCATCCAGGTCGGGACTGTATCCAAGGATTCTACAGAGTCCAGAAAGTGAGAGTCAGTTTCATTCAGTAAAACTAAGACAGAATATATCATGAAAAAGTAAAACAGTGAGTGTAATCAGGATAGTGGCGGTGGCTTTTTAAGCGTCATGTTTGTTTCCACTTCAGGTCGTGGAAAAGAAGCTAAACGGTGCCAATGAGAGTTTACGAATCATCTAGTGAAGATGGTTCATGAAACAATCCCTGTTGTACGCCTGTCTGCACAGTCCTTTCTTAAGAACAGTCTAAGATCTCTCAGTTGCTGTCGTCTTTGGCTCCCAGCCTTCCTTACAAACACACAAGCAGATGGGCTGGAATGATCAGGGCACACGAAACCGCTGATATAAATAAACCGATTCCACATTGTTGTAAACCTCAAACAGAACAAAAACAAAAGACCTGACACATACTGTGTAGGAATGCTGCTGTAAGCGAGACACAAGATGCAAGGGCACAATGACTGTGTGGATAGGGGAGGGGTGGACTGGAAGGGGGCGGGGGGGTCAGGCGGGGCCAAGCTGTGGTCCATCTCTCAAAGTAAACAGACTCTGGTTTTGTATTTATACTTTTGTGCACTCATGAAACAGTGCTTTGGGAGTTACTTTCAAACTGTAGTGACTCAGACGTATTCCAGGTATTTTTTCGATACTTACAGTTGGACTTCTGGGCAGAAGTTGGGCGGGGTTAAGTTATTTTACCTTTCTGTGATTGGCAATCATGATATATGACGTCCTGATGTGATACATGCAATGCTTCTAACATAACTTTAGCATTAGGCCCAGTTGTAACGTTATCACCTTGCATACAGGCCACACTGCTTAAAGCTTTCATGCTGTCATTACTTGAGTATTACCAGGTCAGTAAGCATTAATTGCGACCAACTCCCATTATAAAATACGCTTTGTAGGATACAATTAAGCCCTTTAAGTGCAGGATAATCCAATGCTTGTTCAGTAAAAGTGTAGGTAAAGTTAATTCCCTGACCTGTAAGTGATGTCTTTCTGCTGCCACAGGGGTTTCCTGTGGAAGAAGTTGTAATTGGCCACATCTGGGACTCCGCAACGGGGCTTTTTCATGATATCCACAGTTTTGGCATCAATCTCTCCAGTTTCTTGCAGGGAGAAGAACTTTTGCATTTTCTTCAGGGTGTCCTTGAGCACCATGAGGTTGCATCTGTCTTGTGGGCATCCATAGAACTTATTCAGATAGTGCTTAAGGAGAAAAATAGACATACAAAGGGTTTAACTCTGCTGGATTAGGCTAAATGTGTACATGAAATGATTGCAATAAATAAATAAACAACGTACAAACTATTCCCCAACAGTTCTTATACTTCAGGAGTAAACTCTGTTACTTCACAGCTGACCCACTTAGACATAGTTTTAGGAAAAACAACCAATACACTTACCAGAGCAACTTCTTTGTCTGTTTTGGGAGTAGTATCGTCTCCAGGAAATCTGATAATAGGCGAAGGGGCAGCATATGTTGCTTGTAAGGCGATGAACTGAACCAAAAACACTTTGAGAACAATCCGACGACAGTTAAATATCATCGGAAAGCCCATTTTCCCCAGTTTAACTATATCTTAGGTGTGGTGAATGCCGTTCGGTCCGGGTTGCACTGCTTTCTCCCCGTCTGCTTGTGTTGCTTCTGCTCCTCTGCAGGATTTTTTTTTTCTCCTTAACGGGACATCCTGCACCTCGGCTCTATGAACTTTCTCAGTTCTGCTTGCACAGGCACTTTTTCCCCCCCGACAGCTTTCTGCGCAGTCTCCAGGTTGAGAAATAGGAGCGGGGGAGCCCACAACCAAACACAGGAATGATTTCACAATTACTCATATGTTTGACTCTCAGCTTTCTGTAAACCATGACAAAGATAGTAGCTCAGATTTCAAAGCTATAAAGTTGTTGTCCAGAAATGACCGCTGATTGCTGATGGACGGCCTATTTCCACACTAGACCTCTTACATAACGGGCTGCAAATGTAGATTAAAAGTGGGAGAAATATGTAGCAGTAAAAATGCATCATGCTGGATGTTGATCAGTTCTCATGCATCATTATCAACATTCATTTGTAGAACTAGCATTTGGGTTCAGGCGATATTATTTGAGTTGGTTAGGTTAGTAGCCTACAAAGTGATTCTGCATTAATGATTTAGGCTGAGCCTAAATCAGCCCATCCACTGGTTACACATATAAATGGGTTAATGTAATCTCTGTTCTTTCATCAGTCTGTCATTCTAATGAAGTCATTTAATTTAACAGACACAATGCTTTTGTTTCCTGACGTATGTCAGACATCGCTAAGTTACTTTGTCAGTACAGAAGCAGAGAGACAGAAGCAGAGAGACAGACAGGACAAACGTTATTTGAAGTGATATATTGACATCTGGTGGCGGGATGTGAAAACTCACCTCAGGAGAAAAAGGCCCCAGTGAACCATATACAACCACAAAACTGCGACTGTCATTTATCATTTTCTCTTGTTTTGGTTGTTGCATCATAATGTATCTTATTTTGAAATAAATCGATGTAATGATGAAGTATTCCCATACTCTAAAGTGGTGCAGGTGTAAGTCATTTCCAACCTAATGTATATATCTGCATATAAATAGGAAAATAAAAGGCCACAAAGGAAGACGATATGTTGTGGCATGAATATCTGCAAATACAATATTTACTAAAATCATTCCAGTGCACTGGAAGTTGGACTTCAAGGAGCATGTCCAGAATGCTCATTATAACGATGTATTTCATTAGCTGTAGTATTTTACTGTTTTCTATGCTGTGACACGTGTCACGATGCTATATCGAGAACTAAATTCAAGCACCATAACAACTACTATTTGTATTTGTTCATTTTAATTTGTTATCTATTTGTATTGCTTTCCCACTGTACCTTACCTAACTCCAGGGAGGTCATGATCAAACCACGTTGCAGATCACTGACTCATCACAGTCTGAATATGAAATAAGTTCCTAATCGTTTCCATAAATCCAGATCACAATGTAGTAACTCCACACAGAAACTGTTTAAGTAGTTGCATCATCATCACTGCCCTCCGGTGGCTGACACACGCCTAGCATCTCTGTCTGACATGAGACCCTTGGAGCCAGTCTTCTTGACTGACTTGTAGTCTACGGTACAGATTAGGATTTACTCTAACTTTCTTTGACATCTCTTTGTTTCCGCTCTCATACTGGATTACCCCGTACAGCATATGAGAGGAGACTCTTTAATGGAGAAGGCTGAAGGAGTTGTTTTTTTTTGCACAGAGATCTGACAGATGGATAGCTCACAAACAGGATTTTGTGGTATATCTAGCAAAGCAATTTCCCGTCCCTTTAGCCAGAGTACAGTTAATTTTTCATAGCCAGGGCTGCTGTTGGTGGTTGGAGAGTGAATTTAACATCCATTTTCCAACAATATCCAGGGCCTGTCACTTTGGAGTAGGAGCTTTATTTCATGCACTGATACATGCTGCCATCTCCTCTAACTGACACACTCACAGTGATCTCTGGCAGAGCCGGGGAACAGGATGGCTACCTATTAAATGTACATGGGTCTGCCTCTCCAAATAGAAAACGCTGAGATGTGAAAAGTTGAGCCCCAGCTACAGTAATTGAATGCCTTTGTGCATATGAATGCAATTTTGCAGGAGAAAGTGGCATAAAGAGATTTAGATGATAAGGTTTGATTTGCATGTAAATTGTTTTCTTTTTTCTGCCTCCGTTGAATTCGTAAGCTCCATCTAGATTGAAGCGCCACACAATGTGTGTGTGTGTGTGTGTGTGTGTGTGTGTGTGTGTGTGTGTGTGTGTGTGTGTGTGTGTGTGTGTGTGTGTGTTTTGATGAAATACTGTTGTTGTTGTTGTGTTTTCGTTTTTTTTTTTTTAATGTGCATCTTGTTGCTGTTGATTGCAAGTGCATCTCTTCCATTTGTAGTTGTTTGTTGTTGTGAAGGCTGATTTAAACACAATCATGGTTGCATGCACTGCTTTACACAAATACAGCTGATTTGTGCTTCAGCGTTTACACCGCAACACAATAACACATGTCCCCTTCATTACGGACTGTTTCTTTTTAGTTTGAACTACTTTCAGGGATTCTTACATGTAATACAACTTAATGTAATGCTGTCGTTTTCTTGCTCTGGTCCTACACCATACAAACTCATGTCATTAATTATGAGGATGAGTGGCTTCCTCCAGCATGCCAGCATGGCCTCCTCTTGCGACTGGGAATGGGACATTCTGGACATGCAGGCCAGGCGTATCATGGCTCTCCAGCTGGCTCTGCATCTTCAGGCCCACTGATTGACCCCGGTCCAGCTGAACAGACCGCGGCCCTGGATGTTACCCTCTTCACTCACCCCGGTCCACTGGCTTCTGCAAGGACCCAGACAGATCCTCTGATGGGTCATCAAACCAAACTGCCTGTATGGTTGGCGAGCACCAAGGTCATGAATGACAAATATCACAGTCCCACTGCTGCTCCATCCCCGACTCTCCTCTCACTCCTACTCAGAGTGCTTGAGAGGATAGAGTGTGTAGTGTTCAGTGCTGTTTGGGCCGGGCTTGAATACATAGTTAGCCTGGGTGTGTAGTTAATACTGACACTGAGTGGTTTAGAATCAGTCTATTGGCATTGTTTGTTTTATGTGCTTTGCAGGAGTAATTAAGCAATGGTTGCTGAGTAAATGAATGCAGCAACAGCCCTGTCAATAAATCTGTTTCAAGATAACTTAATTTGGCTAAGCACTGTGTTACAGAATACTGTGACACATATTATATCACTCGGTTTGAAACATTCTAATGATGAATTATTGAACATAAATCCATTATCTTCAACATATTTTATTTATGAATGCACCAAGACACTGGAGGACTTTAACACTGCAGGGTAATTATTGTTCCACATTGTGTCACCACTCTACTCTCAGATGCAACAGCCAGAGCAAACTGCAATGAATCAAAGAATTGCGCGTTTTGATTGACGTTTTGTGTGTGCACAAGGCCCAAAGCGACATTAGCCGAATTGCTTTATTTAATGCTTTCTCCCACATTCTGTTTCTCTTTTAGCACGCCTTGTAAACACTGATGCAATAATGCATTCCATTATACAGAGGAGACGAGATGAGTGTCTCTCGTGGCTCCTCTCCATCTCAATAATAGGTCAACAGCTGTATTTAAAAAATTAATCACATTCTTGGCAGTTGCAAAGGTTAGCTGCAACGCTCTGAGATGCAATATTGGAAGCTCAGATCAGCAGCAAATCTCGACGGAGATGAGGAAGAGTTGCCTTTGATGAGTACAGCATGTAAATGATTTGTGTGTGTTTATAGGACACGGGGCTGGCCCTGCCTCACTCCAAGACAGCGGTGTCGGCACCACTCTGTGGCAGAGGCTGGCAACAGCAGATGGAAATAAGCAAGAGAGGGGAGGGTTGACCCCGCTACAGCACTTCACAGTTTCTACTCTCTTTCAGCAGAATAGTTCTCTTTCTTTTTCCTCTCACAGTCTAGCTCTGTTTTCACTTTAAGCCGTGTTTCATTCTGTTTTTGAGTATATTTGAGCATCTGAGAGAGTTTGAGGTCTCATTATCAGAGATATGTTAACGTGGCAGCTGCAGGACTTCTGCATTAAACACACCTTTCCCAAATATCCCTCAGGACTCAAGATGTGAGCTTTGACTTGTAGTTACTCTGGACAACAAACAGCTCATGTGTTAAAGCTCCGTCTCCTGATGGAGACATTATTGGCCAGTTAGTGTGAACTCTTAAGAAATTGAAATATTGATGCCATTCTCACATCAAAAACAAAAGACTCTCGAATATATCTTGAGGTACGAGGACATGCAGATGAAATATGAATGTCTACCTTGGATTGCTTTTAGTAATTCTGAAATATTCACGGTGGTAATTTTGGAGTGCCGTGTCTCCGGCTTGTTGTGCGCGGGCTTGACACTTGGGGATGAATTTTTCAGCAGTGATCTGATTTGGTCATCACAGTAAATGGATAGCCTTGATAAGTCAGGAACATTGTTTCCGGAATCGTCGGATGAAAATGAAACACTGTGTGATGCAAGTGATTGAAAGTGTTGAAATGCTGCCGTCTGTGTGGATCTCTTGACAGCTCACAGAGCCGCGCCGCAGACGAGCTATTATGTCGTTTGCACATGTTGCTCTCGGAAGCTTCTGCTTGTCTACCAGTCGCTTTAACATATAAATTAGTAAACCCTTACAATAATTGTCGGGCGTACTTCACCCCAATGTTCTTCCTTCACTCGGACACTTTGTGTGAACAGAGTTTGGTTTCTAATCTGACCGTTTCACCTCAGACAGAGTTCACACATTAACACCAGCTTGTTATGCTAATGGTGATTTTTCTCCCTTGGAGTGTAATTAAGAGTGAAAAACAATCAGAAGATAAGTAATCGTCTATTAAAACAGAAGGAGAATAGTGTTTCCAAAACAACAGACACCCTTCGGGAAATCAGATTCACTATCATTTCCTTTCATTCATTAAGAAAAGCAGACGAGCAGACCTGGCAACTCCTTCTCGTCTCCTTCAGCTCTAAAACTGCCTGGCCTTCTGTTGACATCATTTCTTTGCCATGCGATGTCTTTACTTGCCAGGAAAGAACAGTTTCAAACCCAGGTCATCATTTCATTTGAACGAATACATCAGTTTTGAGAAGATGCTGCAGAGTCAGTCAGGTGAGATCTTAAGCTACCTCCGGGTCTTCATTCAGGGGACGTGTACTACATCCAGGTGAGCAGCTTTAATCTGATTCGATCACACAAACAGACTAACAGGATTTAAATTGATGTGTATCTTTTTTGCCTGTATTACGTGAAACAGCACATTTCAATAACTGGAATGATTTACTTTTCTCTTGCTCCCCTTCCCCCCCGTCCCTAAATTTAAACATCAGTCACATTTGAAGTATCTCAAACAAATCCCCGCAGTCACCTGACTGATCCTGCTTCCAGGAAGACAAGAGTATTAAAGCTCAATAGGCCATTCATTATTATGGTTAGGGCCCACCGACACAAATTCCAGACAAAAGTGAATTTCCTCTTCCTCGTCAATAACAAGCTCGATGTCACCTCAGAAGGTGAGGGAGCATGATTCAATAAAGTTTTCTCTCTTTTTTCTCTTTGACCCCTAGTCACCTTGTTAGTAAGACGGAGTTGAATTACACTTTTGTTTTTTCTCCAGCAAGTGCCCTACAGGCTTCCTAGAAACACACCCGCCTATAGTGTATGAAGCTCTGATAACACAGCTCCACCTTTGTAGCTCTCCCACTGTGGGAAGATGCATTTTAGCTTCATGTGCATTTTTATAAAGGGACGATACAGATCCCTTCCTCATAGAAAACAACATATGGGGTTTGTATGAGTTCACACTCCTAGCATTATGGCTTATATAACCATGAGTCCAGTAACTGGACTGTGCTGCATGAAAACAGCTTTGTTGTGTGTGATTTAGCCGCAGAGGTGTGCCGATGTATGACCCAGTGTTCTGGCCATGGAAGCCATGCCTCCTCCTATTGCCGCTACCTGTGATCTGAGTCTTGTCGGGTCGTGTCTGCCGCCCATAGGCCCCCCCCCCCCTGTGTTTTTAAGTACCGGATAGCATGCACGTCGCCGCCATCCATGTTTGCAGGATATTGAAAAAGACCTTTTTCAGGAAGCTGAGGCCCTCTGGCCATTGGGGAGCAGTGATCATGCTGCTCCAAATTACCATATCACCTTTCTCCATTCATCGTAACACACAACAAAGTCAGATGTCAGATGTCATGCAACGGGCTCCTCTGCGTTGCAATACCTTAACAGAAGTAGCATGAGAAGAGAATTCCATCAGAGCGTATTTATTGCTGTGTAAAATAATACCTAACACTTGGCAGCCGGTAACATATCTTCCTGAGTGCATTGTGTTGCATTGAAATGTGACTAGAAATGAATCAATGCACACGGAGGCGCTGATGCTATTACTATGCAAACCAGATAGATGGCTTACATTTAATTTATATAATATTCCCCGTAGAATCGTTTTTATTACCGGGGATCTTGCTAGGAATATTTGGCCTATAAAGAAATTAACTTTGTCTCTTTGCTAAGTACACCAATGCATCAAGCCATTATCTCCGTGATAGATGAATCATATTTGATATTATGCAAGACAAATGTATTCATATTGCATATTTTTCTAATTCTTTTCCTGTCTGACCATCTGTGTGTGTTACGTCTTACCAAGATTAATCCGCTGATCCTATTGGGATAGAGGGCAGGTGTTTTTCCCTAACACTCAGTAGTAAGTAAGAGCTGGCATCAAAGCATAATCCATCACATTAGATTTGAGATTTTTGTAATGTACCAGGGACAGTGATTTCCACCATTGAGACCTGATTTATTCTGTATCATCATTTCATATCTGTGTGTGTGTGTGTGTGTGTGTGTGTGTGTGTGTGTGTGTGTGTGTGTGTGTGTGTGTGTGTGTGTGTGTGTGTGTGTGTGTGTGTGTGCGATATGTAAAAGTAATATGTAGGGCATTGTGAATATCACTGACATATGAAATAGTACTTTGCGTCCTTGGATCAGTGTGCTAAATCATTTAAGCAGAATGACCCTTGACTGGATTAGAGGGAGGAGGGTGAACCCGCAGTCGAGACAAAGGGCAAAGGTTGCCCTCCGACATGGTCACTGTTGACCCAAATTCCATCTATCCTCAGCTACAAAGATCCCATGATTATTTTTCCAGGAAATTGCAGCATTTGATCTCACCTACACCTCTTTCTTTACTTAAGTGGCCCTGGGTTAGGTGTGACTGAAGTCAGACGATGATTTACAGAGACAACACTCACCTAGCACGCTGTTCGGCCTGTTACAGCCAATGTCTTACATGTGCCCTCCTAAATTCACTTATGTAGAACACTTGTGTTTCCCAAGGCGTTAGACAGGACGAGTGGATGCACAGACAGATTGCAAACTAGTGTTAATGATCGGCCTGTCAGGCAGAATCTGTATTACTTAATCTCCCGGTCCTGCTGTACATGATCAAAGCAATGCAAATGCAATGAGGTATTGATTTCTGCAGCATCCCCGCTCTTGCACTTATATTACTCCTTTTATTGCAAGGAGCTATTGTCACTTAAACAACCTGCAACAAGAGAGCTGGTCTTTCTCATGTTTTAGTTAAAAGATGTGTTTTTGCATGATGTTAATCTGTATGTACTGTCCTTTATGGTATGCAATGTATGTGCAAAATCAAGTATTTAGATATCATTGCAGATATGAAACATGTCAATTGAAGATCAGTGGATTAAAGAGGATCCAGAGCTGAACTAGAGGGTTTGCTATGATGTGTCCTAAATGCTAATCCTGTCAGCTTTTCACATTGCCAGCTGTGACATTAGAACATATTGTAAAAGTTATATTCTGTGTGATTGTCTCTAAAAACCCTGTCTTCACAGCTGATGGGCTGTCCCTAAAACACAGCACATTATAGAGAGCGAAGTGTAATTGATGCTGTTGTGATCAAGAAGTCTGTCCCAATTTGGTTAAAATCGTTGTTTCTACTCATGAAGAATGTGACTGGACAGCAGTGGAATCCATTTCAAGTCCCATTGTTGAAATGTGAGCAGCCACAGTGAACTCTCTGTCACAATGAAACATGGTGATTAAGACAGCCAGTGGGAGATGAAAATGAATTCCCTCGGCGCTGAAGAGGTGTTGTATGGAATTGTCACAGGTCACCCTCCAGGCGTCTGGCGCTCGCAAAGTAATTCATCCATCGCATTATCCCAATAATGATACATTTCAAGCATTATGAATTGGGATGTTTCCTCACACAAGACTTTAAATGATATTTAGGTAAAAGGTCTAAGGATCATTAGCCTTTTGTTGGATTCCTCACATGCTGCTGTTGCAGACTTGAGATTCTGTTTAATCTCCAAAAGCAATTTGTGACATAGAGAGACGGACTGAAGTCTTGGCAGGCCTTTGTCTCATAAATTATGCGCAAATTAAACATTTATCCTATTTATTTTCTTTCACACTTTTTGGTTTTCATTCTTAATCTTTAATTTGTATGAATATCACTAATGGAATTTAAATATGTTGGACTCCTTGACCCTTCAATAACTGATGTTTATGGCCACCTGGGGGCAGCAGAATCAAACTGTGAACACAGGAGTATTATTACCACCGTTTAAGTTGATCTGGCAAACTGGCTAAAAACAACATACATATTTACACATCGAGCACTAGGATTATTTTACAGAAGGAAATATCTGCCCTAATGTGTCCGTCTGCCGTTTGGTGCAAGACAGAATTGTAAAGTAGACTTTTAGAGACACATTCAAAAGGGTTCATTGAACCCGCTTTAATTAGCGATACAATATGCTACGTGTAAATCTATGAAAACTTATTTTAACAACATAAAACCATTGTATTCAGCTGTTTTCTTCTGCAACTTTTACAAAATAGTATTGTGTTATGTGTTAGTCTTAAAGCTGCCTTCAACACATTCTGACGAAGCCAATCAATGGCTAGAAAAGCCTAAATTCTTTAAGTTGGAAAAGTCTGCATGTAAGTAAAGGTGTGTAGCAAACACTTCTCATCACACTTGGTTTGAGTTATCCACTTTAAACATTTGTGAAGCTTGTTCCAGGTGTTATCACTAAGATAATGCATTACTTCCAAATAAAAACAGGACTTAAATTTGCAGCTTTCGCATTAGTTGGAGCCCGTTGCGTGTCTTTATATGCAGTGTGCCTGGAATATAATCCCCTTTATGCACGTGATCTTCCTTTATATCAGATTCTACAACAGAGCATTTGGGAAAAACAGAACTAAAATGTGCTGTGTGCTGCAACTTAATACATTTGGGGGGGAAGAATGCAAAACACTCTTGAAAAATGTTATGGAAGCTTCATTTATTTAGTTCGCTGCAGATTGATCATAGTCACTCAGTTCAATCAAAAGCAGCAAAGAATGTTGCACATATCATGTAACATTGCTGTTTATTGGTCCCGTATGATTGCAGGTCTTTTCAGCAATGCTGTCTGCTCAACTCACACCCAAATAGGGGCTGCGCTTGTGTGTGGATGGCACCCTTCAGTTTTCTAATTGATGACTACTGGGTGCTGTCCGACGGAAGCAGTCTGCTGGCAAACACACGGGAGGAAACCACTGCCAAGACAGCTTATCTCTCAGATTGCTCTTTGAACTTCAGGCTTATGAGCTGCTGACAAACTCAGACGCTGCATGGCGGCGTACAGCAGTGCCCCTTCCCTTCCTTCCTCTACTCAATCCCTGAGACCTTGTGGAATCTACAAAGTCAACATTAGAGTCTAAAGAAGGGAAATATCCTGCTGTTTTTCCCTCACAAATGTGTGCAATCTTTGGCGCACTGTGATTCCGACTTAACTCTAAATGGAAACAGTGTTGTTTCTTTTCTTTCACGCCACCACCTAGCAGCAGAACAGCGTGTCAGACCATTTTCCTCTGGATAATTTCAGACATGAGAGGCCCGTTTCAGCCCTCTCCAGCCCCCCTTTGCCCGCACGGCCTGGCCTTCATTAGGCCGACTTATTGGTTGCACATGGCCAAAGTGGACTGCGTGTTATCCTCACGCAAAAGGTGCTGAGGAAATTGCTGAGTCTTCTGTCATAAGACGAGGCCTGAAGGCGATTTCCTCGGCTTGCTTTGCACGCGTGGCCTGGCGTCAGCCCGGTGGCGAGGGGAATAATGAGGCTTAGAATGAGCAGGGCCTTAAACCTGCCAAGTCCTCATGCCTCACAGAAAACTGATATCTACTGTGTGCCGGACACGGAGCCCTGAGGGATCTCTGATGCCGTCCTGAGGGAGATTAGCTTTGCTACCCTTCACCTTGTATACTTCCTTTCTTAATTCACTAAACTAATAGTGTTCTCACACATCAGGGAGATTATTATTTTCGGCTTCTGTTAAAATTAGATGTAGTGGGGTAATTCATATGATGTGCAAAACATTTTCTGCAGGTCTGCTGAAGGAATTTAGCATCGGCTCAATGTAATGCAACCCATCTGATGTGTTTATTAATAGATATGTCTCCTTGCAGGAATGCAGAATTTCGGCTTTCACTTTGAAATGCTACATACGAGATAAAAAAAAAGATAAGGGTCAAAAGGTGAGTTTATATATAAGCAAATGTGATCCATGCATCATGACATACCTGTCTAAAGAAAGGCATTGATGAAATGCACACACTTACACATGCTTTGTTATTATGTGTTTATATGTCTTTCAATGTGTGTGCTCTTGTGCCCTGGGTGAAGATGAAAAGTTTTTTGGACTTGTAACCCCTCTTCCCCTGCCGGTAATCACCCCAGAGCCCTGTAATCCCTGGCGCATGCAGATGCCGCCGGGGGAATATTACTGTTCATAATATTAATCTCCTCTCAAATTCCTTTCTGTTACCAAGATGAGGGGCCTTGTGCACCATGTTCTTATGGGTATTAAGTGTGCTACAAGAGATTCATCGAGAGGTAGATTCTGACTCGTCAGGGATCAAGCCCAGCCTGAGGTCGTATCGCTGCTTTAAGGAACACCCGCGAGCACGCAAAACCCATCTCCATATTCTCATAAACAGCCTGACATGAAAGACGCTGTGCCACAGCAGGGACTCAAATCCACACCCAGCCCACATGAATCATGTCAGCCTGATCCAGAGGAGGGTTAAAGCCTCTTTAAGGTGCTCGGTCCCTGGCTGTGATACCTGACTTAGCAGCAGGTAAACCCCCGTGCCACAGGGCTGAGGAGAGCGGCATTGTCTCCATCAGCTGATCAAAGGCACACTTCTAAAACCACAGGAACAGCAATGAATAGGAGCCTGCCAGATGGATTGGAACCTTTTTCCAATTCAGCCGCTGTTCATCATCCTGTACCTGGAATTTGGCATTGTAACATTTGTCGTACATAGCTTAGCGCCAGGGTGGATTTGTGGCTTATCAAAAGGCCTCAGCACAACAGTGTAATCATACTAAGCCTCTGGGAATTTATTATTTAAAAAAATGCAAGGCTAATGACCACAATTACTTTAATCATAGAGTAGCTGTGTTTGAGGTGTGGAGACACAGAGCATTTAGCTAATATGAGCTATTAGGCACTCTGATGACCTTTTTCCCAAATGACTAATTTCTCAGCTTTGCTCATTTTTATGCTGATGATGTAGTGCATCACTTGAGTGTATTTCTTTGAACAAGAACCTCACGAGTTCAGGAGTTGAGTTGCAGTCTTGCAGATAAAAGCCTCACCCTGTCCTTAACTGGCGCTCTGTATTTATTAGTTAATGTTTTTTTCCCCCCTTCCTCATGACTTGTGAATGTACTTGCCTGAGATGTCTGAGTGGGTGTGGAATTGGATGCAGTCCACTGTGTCACTGGGAGTATTTATGCAATCAGGAAGCGAGCAGGCAGAGGTGCAGTGGTGCCAGTGGCGTGTGAAATCTGCCGGCAAGATTGACACTTGGATGACGGATACCTGTAAAATACATTCACGGCTCTGAGGAGGAAGGATTATTTGTCTAGTGTTACACAAAACACTCAGCGACACTACTGAGGGATTCCATCCTCCCCCGATGGTATGCGAAGAAACCCAGTCTGAAGTTAGGCTGAGGTAAAATAAAGAGAGAGGCCTACGCTGCAACATTCAGATCATTTTGATGTCTGGGAAATGCACATTCAATTATAAAGGCAGCGCTGCATGTAAAGCCGTTTGTTCAGTTCCCTGAGCAACAGCCAAACTGAGAACTTGTAATGGAAAGTCGTTCTCTTGAAACAGTGATTTACATGCCAGGTGTTTGTGTTCTGCCTTCACAAGACATTGGATGGAAATCTACATTATTTCTACATTATGTGTCTCCATGTCTGATCTTGTAGAGAGGAACAAAGAAAGATGGAGGAATTTGTAATGCAGCATATTGATCGGTGTTAGCCGGTGTCTCTGTATCGTTCTCCTGTAAGTGGTGTGGCGTGTTATGACCCTTAGCTTCCCTCTACAGGGGTATTAGTCACCATTAGCTGTTCTAAGGTCACCTTGCAATGAGTCGACCGTCCCTGTGGAGGTGACACTGTCAGAGTGTCACTTGGCATATGTAGACTTGTATCTTAACCTTGACCAAAGAAAATGTGTTTTCCAGTAGTTAAAGATTTCCAATGGGGCCCAAGGCTATAAAGCCTCAGGGATTCTACTGTCCAACCCCCTCTGCTTATCCTGCGGCCTACCCTGTTAGCTATCAGTATAAATGCAGACCACCAGTCATGCATTAAGTGCATAATTATTCCATTTCCAAGATAAATCTGGTGTATAGTGTCATATCCATCATGGCTGTCACCTCCTACATGGAGAGTAGGGCACTAAATGAAAGCCTTTTTGCTCATATGCACTTCTATATAGTCATCAATTTTGAGCAGTCTATTCATTGTTTGGTTTGACAGATGTGAGCTAATAATGAATGATCAAGCAATGCCCCTCAAACAAGAAGAGCCAGCACAAGCATACAGACCAACTGAGGAAGAGGAGCAGGGCGGGGTGCCATCCCACAACACAGACAGAGCGACAGTCGACGGGCAATCCTCTTCTGCTTTGCCCCTTATTTTTTTCAAGGTTGCTGTTTTGGCAAAAGGGGTCAATGTCAAAAATGTGTAGCGATCAATATTTGTGAGTATGTATGATCAAGAGGATGACCAATATACAAGTGTTAACAAAGGGCCAAGGCATACCAATGCAGGTTTACAGCTTGTCTACACTGGGATATGATGTGAAAACAGTGGTTCCGTCCTCAGATGGCGCCCAAAGCGGCGCTCTGATCCTTGTCCCCGCCTTGTTTCACAATGAATAACATTGCTTGTCCACTCAGGACGGACACGGAAAAGAGATTTAGGCCTTGAGCGTGGATGATGTTTATTTTTTTCCTTTTATTATGTGGTATTCCGTTTAACATGGGATTAGGCGTGTTACTGCTGATATAAAGCTGATGTAAGGCTTCTGGGCTGATTGGAAGTAAAGCAGGTTATGTCGTGAACATAATGAGAATATTTGGGCAATATTGGGGTTATTTTGAAAGGCTTAGTTGAGGACAGAAATCCGAAAACCAAAGCTTTCACACTAGGTTTCACTTTTGAGACTTTGGTTCGAGGACATGCTACACTGTGCCGTCAACTAGTATACAAACAATACTGCCTTCAAAGTAAAGCATGTCCTTATGAAGCTTTCAGAAACTGCACACGCGTTATCTATTTTTTCTCATTAAATTGGAGAAATGCTATGATTGAATTACAGCTGAATACATCACCGTGTGATGTTATTTTGTATCTGCTATAACAAATCTGGCACTCTTTGTCGGCTGATATTAGTCTTTCACAAAAGATGCATTAGAAATGTATCCAGCGTCGTCGAGGGGATGTCGGTGTCCGTGTATTATGGGTATTATTTGAGAATAATGTTGGCTACCCTACAGAATCTCCCAATAGAGAGTCCAAACGTGGCTCCGGGCTACCCAAACTGCAATGTGGAGATATGTCCTGTGTTACATGCTCGACTGCCCCTGTTGCATTTACAGTAATTGATTCTTTTCAACGATTTTAAAATGCAGAGGCCCCTGCTGGCATTGCATGTTTTAAAAGGAGAGCAGGCAAGTCACGCATGGCTTACTTCCGCAGATATGATGCTTTCCTGTAATTCAATTCGGCCTTTCTGCACCTAACCAAGGTGATTAATTCCCCGGGACACAATTGCGGCTGGACCTCCTCCCCAGGATTATGCCCATTGACTGTCACCTTCTCCGTGTAATCTTATGCATAATGACACACATTCACATCCGCTCATTCTTTATCTGATTTGGATTTGAAAATGTGAATGTTATTGGTTTATTGCTTTTTTTGCTTTTTTTTTTAAACTGTAAAAAAGGCAAAATGCAGTAATTTAATATTTGGTAAAAATTGAGATAAGACATGTTTACTTTATAAAAAAAATAGAATGTTTTGCCAAATGTATCATTGCTGTGAACAAAACTAACCAAACACGAAGCCATAATGCAGTATCGGCGTAACTGCACTAGCAGCAAGAGAGCAACATTTACTTACTGAATTTATTTTAACAAACTAAATTGTTTTGATGTAGTTTCTGCTGCAAAGATTTTTGGAAGTATAATAATCAGCCTTTAATACGCATACAACGAACAGATAAAGCCGGGATGAGTTCAAGAAGTGTTCCTCTGCTCATTTCTTTTGACGTGTTTCCAGATCTCATCCACGTCACACTGTATTTTAAAAAGCAGCCTATGAATTTTTGATAAACACATTGTAGACCAAGCAGAGAAATAATGCACACACAATGCAGAAAACAAACAAAAAGGATGCATGAAATGTGCTCCAGCTCTGCTGTACACAGCCTTTATCTGCATTGTGCTGGTAAACAACAGAGAAGTTATTTTGGAAATGAAGCAATTAAGCAGATCCAAAATGAACACAACCCCCTTGTAAACCAGCACATGGCGATGTCATTTGCATGCCTTTGAATAACTAATCTCTGAGGGGAGTTCCTTCAGATGGAATTCTCAATGCCATGCGCTCTTTGTTTTAAACACAGCAAACAAACAAACAAAAGCGTCCTGGGTCCAGAGTTACTTCAGCCGCCCCCCCCCACCCCCCCCCCCCCCCACCCCCCATCCAGCCTGTCTCTGTCTCTCTCGCTCTGCTTGTTAGATGACCTACAGCTGACTGACAGTGACCGCAAAGGCCATCACTCACCACCAGCAGGAAACAAAGATGTGTGGGGAGGGGGGGGGGGGGGGGTACCCTCTTATTAGATAAACAGGAAAAAAGGAATCTCAAGTTGAGATTCCTTTTTTTTTTTGGAAGGAGGGGGGTCTTAATTAGAATCACCATTCATCATGGTCACAGCATTTCTATTCATCCAGCTGATTGGGGACATGACAAATGAATGTGGGAATAAACGGAGTGTCAGGCTGGGGAGGGAGATGGATGTTCTCTCAGCAGGGAGGAGCGGGAGAAGTACAGTTAGCGCTGGCAAGTGGCCAGAGCTTCTGGGCTCCATGTCTCCCCACACATCACCCCAGGGGCCATAAGCAGGAGCACATTCCCTCTTCTGGACCCCCTGTCACCCTTCCCTTCCCTATTTATTAGTAAATTAACAACATGTCACACTGATACACATTCAGCCCCCCCACCCCCACCACCACCACCTGCTCCAAATCCCCAAACTCACCTCCATGACCTGAAGTATGTGGATGTCAATCAAATAAAAAATGTAATTTGTGCGGGCATTCAGAAAGGCTTTGCTTCTTTTAAGACACTTCTCTTTACATATTTCCGTGGGGTGTGATGGTGCGGTGTAGAGCGGGTGTTCGATGAATGTTAAGAGTTGTACTAGTTGTTGTCTGGATGTAATTATAAAACAGAAACACTGAACATTAGCCGAGCCCTAACAGTGAATAGATTACAGACAGTTTAGCACAATGCTGTGTTTTATTCTGCACCGCTGTGTTCTCGACAGGAGCTGGAGGGCCACTGCGCCCATTGATGTGTAAAGCGAAGCGAGCGGTGCAAAGGGTTGCCGAGTTCAGACTGAATTAGACACCATTAGAAAGTGTTTGACTGACATACTGTAAGCCCCTTCTTCTTCTTCAGACATTATTAGCAAACTCACTTTGATCCTATTATACGGCAGACAATTGTTATTCTAGAAATGAAGAAAAAATAATAGTGTTATAAAGATTAATGCACCCCTACACCTCATTCTTCCATCCGCCCACTTTTGCATAGACTCTCATATAAATTTGAATTGGTTTTTCAATTATTAGAGTGCCTCAGCTCTCTCTGGCTAAACAAAGAATTTCCATCGGATCCATTGAGATGAAGTTAGATTATACATTACCGCAATATCCAATTTAATAACTCAGATTTTCCTCTAATGTTTTTTCTGTTTGCATTGTATTCCTTTAAACGACTTAACCAGGCGGGATGGCAGGCTGGCAAAGACAGGAGTTGTGCAGCTCCGCCTGACAAAGATGTACACAGGGCTCACATCAATGACTGAGAGCATGAATAAATACAGGCCCTCTTCAGTGAGGAGGACAAAAAGTTGAATCCATGCTTCAACTGACTTAGTGAAGCAGAATTAATGTGATTAAATTAATTACAGAGTAATTCAATATCTGTCTCAACTCAAATAGCTTCCAAAATAACATTGATCTTTGTCAGTTTGTCAGTTTAACTTCTACTAATCATATTCTTATCAATCTTCCTCTCAGAGCGTGCACTTATTGTTCTGTCGCTGGATCGTCTTTATTGCACGCTTTAAAACATCAAATAGTTCATCGACAGTTTCTTTCTATATATTTCAGTGCATATGCGTGTGTTTATAAACTTGTGTGGCCAACCTTTGCACAAGATGATCTCACATCTCACTTTTCTAAAAGCTAGCACGTCGATGGTGTCCTTTCAAATTTGAAGAATTATAGTGATTGAGCTGCATAAACAACCTGCAGACTAAGTCACATTCACTGTCACATCCAGACGCTTCAGTTTGAAAACAAAGAGGGTGGAAAAAGGGATTGTGATCGCAGCTCCGTGGCATATTGGAACAAAAGCCCAACCTGAATGATTTATCTTTTTCCCCTCTTTGAAGCAGAGAAATGCTGTCTCCCCACTGCCTCTGTTTGAGCTGCGCTGGTGGAGTACCTGGGGAGGGCAGCACCATGCAAGACAGTAGGCTGTGAAGCTCTTGTCCCCATATTTAGTCTATGCAGAGAGACAGTGCATACAAAAGGGAAAGGGAGTACAGCGGTTTTGGCCTGAGGCTAACTTGTGTTGGGCTTTCTGAGTTTGAACAAAGTGCGTGAGACATTTTCGAAACACAGATGCATTTTGTTACAGACGAAAAGAATAGATGAGAGGTAATGGCAACTCATGAAAATTAAAAAACAGCAAAGCTCTGATGCGTTACATGTTTCAGCAAGTTCCCCGGGTGATTACATCCTATTGAAATATCCTACACGGTGCTTGCCATGGCTTGCCAGTATTAAAGCCGAGAGGCAGTGTTAAATAAGGCCATTTGATACAAATCTGTCACTTGACACCCCCTCTGGTACCTTATGATGTAAGTGAAGAGCTTTTGAACTCTTAGGTGCCTCCCCCGTAACTCTGCTTGTATGCAGGTTTAAAGTTTATTTATTTATGCATTTTTGAAAAGAAATCAGGTTTTCCTTATTTATACAAGAGATACAATATTCTGAAGACATCTGTTATGTTATTAATTTCACATAAATCTTAAGCTCCTCTATGCTTGAAATGGGGCTTCATTCAAGCTGAATTAATGAAACATGATTGTAAGTCCCTCACGTGGAAGAGGCTGTCATACAATATTGAGTTGCTTATAATCACTGTGTAATCTCACTGTCTGCCAGGGGAGGGCGGCGCGAAAGCCCCCCGTAAAACAATGTTTTCAGGAGATCAGAAGCCTTTGCCTGTATCTGGCAGGATAAAAAGGCAGGGAGTCTGCAGCGAGGGAGGGGAAAGTGCTCATTGGTCGTCAGCAGAGAAAAACTGCAGATTTACGCTGTGTACCCAACCGCTGTGATGTGTGCTAATTGTCGAGATCAGAGTGCTGCATGTTTGCTTGAACTCAGGTAAGTGTGTGTGTGACTGCCTGGCAGTGCACAGACACACACTCCGAGGCCTCATATGTGAAACAGAGTTGAGGAAGCCCACCGCCATGACTGACAGCCGCACTAACTCTCAAGCTAGCAGGTGAAAGACCCATGGGTGCGAGCCACAAACGAGACTCACCATGACAGAAAGCTGTGGTAGGTCCTTGCTTTGCATGAATAATAAAATGTAGAAGTGAAAACAGCAAAGGTGTGTGTATGTCTGTGTGTGTGAGTGTGTGTGTACACATCTTCATCAGTCATTTTTTTTCAGCTTTAAAAGTGTTATTTGGCCTGTGCTGTGTTTTATCTGGCGTGCACACACAGCTGGGGCTGGATCCCTGGCGCTGAAGGTCTCAGGTGTTTTGATGTGTTTAATGTCAGCGTCATGAACAGCAACAGCCACAGCACTTTATCAGACAGACAGCCCCTTGTTGCCAGGGGTCAGCAGTCATGGCACACACGGGAAGACCGGGCTCACACTAAGCCATTCTTGTCACATCGGTTAGCGCTCGTCACACCTCCACCACAGTGTCATGGCATTACTTGGCAAAGCTTGTCACGCACGGACAGACGAGTCTCCAAAATAGAGTCATTTTGTAAATCATTCGCGGTGCCAAAGCGGCACATGGCATTCAATCCGTGTTAATACCCAGTGACTTCTAGCGAACTTCATCACCTACGTCAGTCAAGGGAACATCAGGCTTTATCTGCCATCTCCATCCACCACTGCTTCTCCCACCCAGCCTAATTATGTTTTTATGCAAAGCAACACAAGAGGAGCGAGTGACACAAAAACAAAGTTGAAATTGGGATAGACCTCATCATTGTTTGGCTGCGCCCACGACTTAATTAAAATTTGCAAGGGGCCTGGCTCCTTTGTTCCCTCTATATTGTAGCATTGTTCATCAGAAGTGAGCAGGAGTACATATAATCGAGTGCAAACACTTCCTCCGGTGAAGCTAGCCCTTTCTCTAGAGGTTTACCCTACTTTACTTTTCAAACTGACAGAAATGGGTTGTCTCAAATCTGCCACGGCATCACTTCATTATAGAAGTAGCCTGCTTTAAAACAAACAAACAATACACCCACCCACCCCAATCCCACAACCCCCCTCCCCCCCTCTCCGAGCAGACACATGCACACTTGCCACCCAACCCATCCAAAATGTGTCACATCCCCAGCAATCTGTAATTTTGGACTCGAGGGGTTAATTGCCTGCCATGGCATCAAAGGAGAGTTTTGATGTGCTTTTTGAGGGCTGTCTTTAGCCAAGTTCGGGAGTAGAAGGAGAGAGGAGTGAAAAGGGGGAGGGATGTGGTGAGAGCAGACGGAGAGGAGGGCACATGAGATTTCACTAGCGGCGTAGCAGCGCAGGCGTCTCCTCAGGTAATCCTGCCTCTCAAAGGCATTATTGAATTTTCTTGTTTTTCTTCTTCTCTTTGTCAAGGCAGGGAGGAGAGAGTACGTGCAGAGGGAGAGTTGGGGAGGGGAAGGGGGGGGTTAAACACAGTGAGCCTGACTTCTGAAGGGTCTGCAGCGGGTGCTTGATTCTCATTCACCTCTGCAGATCCACGTCAAAACACAGCCAGACCTTTTAAGGCGCCCGGCTTTGAAGTGAGAGGAGAGCCTCAAATCCAAGCTCTCCGCCACATATGCCCAGTCTGAAAAATTAGCAGCCATGTGCGTCTCCCTGCCCCTTTGAAGTTCCACGGACCGCTCTTTTCTCCATGTTCTAACAGAGAAATCAGAAGGTATGCAGTCTGACTCCCAGATTACGAATAGAGATCGTGCCGTACGGTAGCGCAGGCAAAGGGCCTCGTCTCTGGCTTTTGTTCAGTCAGACCATGAAAACCTCTACCTTGTTAACACTGTTTACCTAACTCTTGAGAAAAGCTCTGCAGAGTTGAAACAACTAGTCAAACAGTCAGTTGTGACAAAACCCCTCTGTGATCTGCCTGACGTGGATCCAAAGAAGTGCTTGTGAATCAAATCAGCAGCTGCACTCATTTCAGACATTAACTGATCCTGACAGCCAGATCTTTGTTGTTTATGAACAGCAAATAAGAATTAGTTCTGACTGACCTGCCTGATATAAGGTTTCTTCAAATGTAATCAAATGAGCAGCACGAGGTCAGCATTAAAAGACATTTGCCCTGAGGCTCGCTAGTGGAAAAAAGAGCAAATGAGTGAAGAGACTGAAGAAACCTTCTCTGAGGCAAAGACGAGTGTGCACAAAAAAAGTCCCTATATCAATATTTCTAGATTTCGCTTCCTTACTTTTGGCTAACCTACTTTATAAAAAGCAATAATACAAATCATTTGCATGTTCTTGACACGATGCAGCCCTCCTCTAGTTGCAGAGAGAGGACTTTGGAGACTCGTCAAGAGAGGAGTATTAACCGCACAATGTGCTGAAACTGCTTATCCCATTGTAATCTGACCTGATTGGAGGGGTTTGATTAAAAGCGAAGGGGGCCACACGCCTCCTAATCCCTGCTAAGCAACGCTCCATGACCTCAGCTAACCCTTCAAATGCCATACGGCCCCCTCCTGTCAAGACAGCTCAATGCACACTGCCAGACGTTGGAGTGTGCTGTGCAGGAGTTTAGGGCCTCTAATCCCCAAGCTTGTCTTGTCCCTTTCTCCTCTTATCCTCATCAATGAGACTTTCTCTCCTCACAAGAAGATTTGGGAGATGACTGCTATTTTGGTGACGGAAAGTGAAATAGCCCCGAGGGGCTGTGTAAACATTGTGGCTTACCGCTAACCGTCATAAGAGAGGCTTCGAGACCAGTCTCCATACTTCTAAGGCAAGCAAATCCGTATCTTGTTATGAGGGAATCGGCTGTGCTAAAGCCTTGCTTAGTGGCACATGTTGTTGTCAGAGGGTTTGTCTAAACAGGTATCACAGCTGTAAGCTGTCGTATCACTGCGTATCATCTGCATCCTCTGAACTTACTGTCAACGCATCATCCACCCAGTTCAGGAGGAAGCACCAGTATCAGGGGTTTCAGGGAGAAACAGCATTTTAGTGTCAGTAACACAGGAATAACATCTGGGTGTGAGTGCACCTGTGTATGTTTTCAAGCAAATGTGCATTTAGGCAAACCCCCCCGCCCCCCATCCTCAAGAGCATCTTTAAGGCGCCTCGTTTGCAGTGAGTGTCAGGAGTCATCTCTAAAGCCCCTCAACTCCCTTCAGTTTGGTGTCTGACTACAATGAGAGGAATTGTCAGGTAGAGATGAGTTTGTGTGTGTGTGTGTGTGTGTGTGTGTGTGTGTGTGTGTGTGTGTGTGTGTGTGTGGAAGAGATGAGGGGAAGGGATCGGCTTGCTGTCAGTGTCAGTCTCAGATGGTTTCCTGTTAGTGAGCTGAGAAAAAGTATATGTTTGTGTGTCAGTATAGTATTTTTGACATGGTATGCACACGTGTTCATACATGTGTTTGGAGGTAATATAGCGGCGCTGGTTCTCTGTGGGCGGCCTGCCGCGTGGCTCTGATCAGATCCAGAGAGGAGGCTGTTGCGAAGCGGCTGGCTGCTGGGTGGGTCCGGTTCAAGTGTCAGAAAGAGAAGGGAAGAAAGATTAATGACCTCTCTGAAGTGAAGGCCGTCCTCCAGTTACCCCAGCCCTGCCTATCAAGGGAGGGGTCCACCAACTGACCGGGAATCGCCTGGGACAGGTAGGGTGATTTTGTAAAGGCCTCTCTGCTGATTGGTTTGGCGTGTCCTGTGGAGGGGGTCACTGAGTGATGGAGTGGCGAGGAGACAGCGCACTGCCTTTAGTTGGCCTCTTCGAACAGCTCCCTCATTCATAGCCCCGTCTCTAGCACGTCTCAGGGGGCAGGCTGCAGATGAAAAGGTCCTAATAGGTTGTCAGTGGATCTCAACACTCTGCAGCTCTCCTTATCTAATGAGGATAGGAAAAGAACAGTTTGAAAAGAATCAAAGTTCTCCTTCTGCCGCATGTTGACACACAAGACATGACAGCACTTGTGTCTTCACGACATTCAGAACAGGCTTGTATTCTTTATTTCATACGTCTAATAATTATCTCTAATTTGTCTTTTAACTACCTTACCATGTCAGGGCAGATCAAGCCTGTGTTCTTCTAGGTATTGTGCAGGTTCATGGCCCCGAAGACTGTTGTGAAGCTTGGACTATTAGAGGATATTAACTTCCAGTCGAAACATAAAATGTTCAGCCACCATTTGTTTTGTTTTGTGTTTGACTTTCGAGTGCTCTAGGTTTTTGCTTTACTTTAATAATGTTTTTTATGTATTTGTTTGCAAGCGTGGAACATGTTTTCCTCTGTGCCAGTCTCAGTGGATTGCTCTTTTGCAGGCAGGTAGAACATGCAGGGTTCCTAGATTTGGGAGTGCTTTTTAGGCAAATAAATGAAGTAATAAATAATGCAATTTAAGACTAAATTAATACTGTTATTATGTGCCTGCTTACACCTCTGGGGTCTATAAGGAGGAGGAAAAACTGTGAGCGTTGCCAGATTTGAGAAACACAATACATATTCAGTGTGTTTCAGTTAGATTTAATTAGGGGAAGTTTTGTTTTTATCAGTAGTGACGGGAGGCAGAGACAGAGGCCTTTGGCGGGAATATGTAAGAGTCTCCTGCATTGTAGTACACAGAAGCTCCAGTCATCTCACCTTACACGTTCACACTGGATCAACCACTGAGTCTTTTGTGCTCTTCAATTCAAGCGCTATTAGCCAGTCCCCACCAAGGCTATTCCATGTTATGTCAGAACAGGTTATTTTTCCTCTCCCTGAAGGGCTCAGACACTTTTTTTTCTTTGGCTGTCGTCACCATAGTTATAGACCTTTATTGCACAAACATGTTGTCAAATGATCCTTTGTCAACTTTGTTGCTGGCGACATTTATTCAGCAACAAAGCAGTTACTTGAGCTGGCTCCCTGGGTTGCTTTCCATTCAGGCTAGTGATCAGTTGTCTGCACGCCAGTGGCCCCTGGGCTGCTAGCCCACCCATGACGGGGGGCTCCATGAAGGAACTTATTCATAATTGCAACTGAGAAAAGGTTTCCTAAAAGCATTTTGCGCTTTAATGAAGTTTACTGGCACCGGTAGCCTGATATGTAGCCAAAAGGTTTTAGTATTCTTTAGTAACATGTTAATATGATTTGTCTTGGCAACAAGCAAATAAGTGAAATTGGCACAGAGAGTAGCCATGAGCTGGAATCCCAATGCCAAATTTGTCATCAGAGTTTTCACTTTGAGGTGGGGTTGGAGGAAGAAAAATGTAATTAAGGCCATTGTTGCAGCTCTCTGTGGGGGAGCATTTGCTTTGGCTAAGCCTTGTAATTATGAATGATATCCTCTTTGGCCTGCTTTACTTTCTGTCCCTGCTGCAAAGATTGGATTTGTTCCACACACCCCTGGAAGACGCAAGATAATCTTTGACCTGAATTGTCGTCACCTGCATTCACTGCTCGGAGCGATGCATTCCCCATTCGTTTATCCCATTCACTTAAAAGCTTGCCATCTCATAAGCGACCCTGCTAACACGATGATCACAAAAAAATGACCGCCCTGCCTGTAGAGAGGCTGAGTGATCCCATCAGCGTTGGGTTACCTGCTGCCCCCCTGCTCACTGTACCTGTTGAGAAAGACATTTGTGCAGCGGTATGCTGAGGCAGAAGGGCGGGATGACCCTTGAGGGTTTGGTTGACAGTGTGAAGGCTCCTCCAGGCCTGAGTGCTCTCTCTCACTGGGTGTCTCGCCTGACCTGGCCAGTAAGGCCTCGCACAGACCGGGCTTTCATTCCACCCAGCCCTGTGGCTTCAGCTCCTAATAAAGCTAACATTTGATCCCCTTGAATTTCTAAATCGTTCTCCTTTTGATTCCCTCTTAACTCGGCCTGCATTTTTCCACTTTGTTCTGAATGGAGGCTCGGGTTTCCGCACTCAGTGATGGAGTGTTTGGCGAACTGTGTATAGCTTGTGTGTATGCGTTTAGCAGCCTGTCGACAAGAATTATGGCTCATTGATGAGATAATTTAAAGCAAGTTATTGCTGTGAAAATAGCACACAAATCATTGTCTTAGTGATTTGAGGAGTGCCTTGTTAGGGCTGTGTGTTTGTATGAGAGAGGTGGAACAACTGGTGAAAGAATAGATGGGAAACATACATTACCATCATGAGAAGTGGGAATAAAGTAAACATTTTGTTGGCTTTTTATCATGAAAATACATCATTATTTAGCTAATGCAATCTATAGAAATGCCAATATGCTAGCGTACAGTTGCGCATGCCACACAGACATATATATATATATATATATATATATATATATATTATCTTTCAAATTCAACAATAATCCTGTAAGTATAAGAAGGGTGTCAATCAATTCTCTGCATTACTTGTGCATGTTAGAGTGTGATCAGTTGTATCAGAGTAAAGTAAAACAGTTTGATCATTAGCATCATATAACTGACACGTACTACACACAAGCAGGTTCAATAAATAAGAAACAGCTCACGGCAAACACGTACAGAGAGCCACTCTAGCGTGAAATTTACAGTAGGGTGAGCCGCTAAATGATTTGAATAGACATGTGGATTTCAGAGACCCAGGAAATTATAGGTTTGATTTAAAAGGCTTATTATTCTCTGGTGTAATGAGCGAAACACACCCATAAATTTGCTCGGCTGCCCCAAGGCAGGGCCCAGTGTGCTAGGACTGCATGGTGTTTTCTCTTTAACACACCTCTTTAACTGCTGAGGATGGTGTTTAAGGAAATTACAGCCCAGGTAGCAGGCACTCCCAGGCTTTGCTAATTGAATGCCCTTTTCATCGCTACTGTCCAACGCGTTCCTACTGTGAGCTTTGTATTCATAATTATGGCTTTGAATACACAAATTAAAACACAATTATTGCGTGAGGTGTCTGTAATCGGAAAGGTTGAAAGAAGTGAAGAAGTGTCCGGCCCTATCCTCTGCTTTGAAATACAGCTTTTACCCTCAGGAGGAGGACGCAGCGTTCTCCAGCGTAAGTTAAATTGTTAGGCGCGTTCGTTCGTACCTTTGGCAGTTAAATGACTCAGAGCTCCAGAAGTGGTGCAATATGTCCTTCTTACAAATAGTGGATGTTTAAGTATCTATCATTAATGTGTGATTTATATAGGAATGCTTAGATGAGTGAACATGCATGACTTAAATGTGATTATTTAGTCAATGACTTGTTTAATTTCATTCAATTTCAGCAGAATGATCTCCATCCCCACATGGCAGAGAGAGTGCAGCGGCAGAGGGGTGATCCAGTTCAATGTGTTAGTCTAGTTTGGCTGACTCATTGATCCTTTATCTCACTGAGCTTTGTACAAGCTAGAACCTATGGCCCCAACCATGAATCATAAATATCAGTAGCCTATCTGTGCCGCGTATTGATGCATTCATGGCGCTGTCCGTGGTGCTGAAGAAGTAAACGATCGTAATTGCAACTTCTTCTCTCCGTCCTGCCCTTCTGTCAGTTTCGTCTCGGATCTATGATGTTTGAGTCGCTCATGAGGCGGGTCCGTCCCCTCTTATAAAAATGGACAAATTGCCTACTGAGTCTTGTATTGAGTCATATCTCGTTGAGTCGTACTGTATCAAGACTATCCTCCCAAGAGGAATGACGGCGAAGTTCCCCAAAATGATTATTTTTTCACTTACTTTTCAAACTGTGATTTGTAACGATTTTGTATAATGTTATATTATCTATTATATATTTTCAAAACGTATCATTATGTATCATTTTGTATTATATTGTAACATATTGTGTTGTATCATTTTGTATTATATTGTAACATATTGTGTTGTATCATTTTGTCTTGTATCACATTCTGTGCATCACAGTGAGTAGGGTTAGGGTTAGTTAGTGTTAATGCAGCTACAAATTAGACTCAATGAAAACGTTTAACGTCAACCATGAGTTACCACAAGGAAATGTAGACAAAGCTCAAATGTGCCACTTGCATTGAACAAGCACTCAGAATCTTATGTCAGTTCTTTGGTGTTTGAAAATGTTTAGGAGTAAAATGAGTTTCCGCCTCTCACTGGAATTTCTGTATGATCCTTTTCTCTTTTGCTTTCTCTGCAGCTTTCACATTGCAGTCCAAATGTCAGGGGAGCATTAACTCGGCCCCGCTCGCTCAGATCACAGAGAAAGTATTTCCTGACATGTGTCGGTGCCCTGGCCTGTACCCGTGCCCGGCTCTGTATGTGTGCCCGTGGCACTCTGCAGAACAGGGGGAAATGAAAGAGCTCTTATGCTGGTGCCAGTCACAGATGCCCAGCACCACCACCCGCCCACGTCACCGCCTGCTCTGTCTGCATTCCCCTCTGACACTGTCCGGACGGGGCCCTGCACAGACCTGCAGGTGGCCCCATTAGCAGGGAAAGTATGTCAGTGGAGCTGCTCAGGGAGTGTGAATAGAGCAGGCTGTTCCCGAATTCTGGCTCCTCAGGAACGAAAGATAGGAAGTAGGGCTGTACGGTTAATTGCAAAAACATGGAAATACTAACTGCTGCTGTCTTTTAATTATGTTAGCTGGTATGTATGTGACATAGAATGTCAATAATCAGGTTGCGTTATGTCTTTTATTTTTTTCAAACGCCACATTTTAGTATTTTGAAGTATAAAAAGTGAAAACACGAGGGAAGCGTTCTGCACACATATGAAAATTGATAATATTATTGAAGCACTGAGCAAACACTGTATATTGCCATATACACGTTTCTGGTCAGCTTTTGGTCATAAACAGGAGTCCAAGGTGTGAGGAAGTGGAGAGGCCTGTGGTAATGGGGCTACTGTGTGTGTGTGTGTGTGTGTGTGTGTGTGTGTGTGTGTGTGTGTGTGTGTGTGTGTGTGTGTGTGTGTGTGTGTGTGTGTGTGTGTCTCATACAGTGCAGTATCCAGACTCTAACTTAGCCAGATCCAGGCCCAGCCTCACAGCTATCTGTTCCACAAGCTGAGATCAAAGCGCCGGTGCTGGCAAATCCACCCGGGCTCCGGCACAGCCTTGCTCCAGCAGCTGCTGAGCAGGAACAGCCCCAGCATGCCTTGTTGAGGTTGGGGAAAGGAGCTGAAAGATTCATGGGCTGGATGTGTCATTAACTCACTGCATGATTGATGTCCCACATGACTAATAATGTCACAACTCAAAAGGAGACAAGAAAAAGGCAAATATCTTTCAAACACATCATTTCTTGTTCGTTTTCACTCTGCCAACAACAGACTGCAAGAGAGCTTTATTCCTGTCTTGCTGTCTATTGCAACTTCTTCCACTCTTGTATTGTGAGCTCTCCAGGACTTGTTTGGCACTTGGGAAGAAAGATGAAATCATTGATCAGATTTGTGTATCCCGGAGTGGCTCTCTGGCAGCCTGGCAGCTACTGGAGCCTCATGCTGCCTTTCGGCCACTTTCACTTTCTCTTTAGTGCTATAATCATACAATATAAATTAGCATTTCTTTAGATACCCATCCATGTTTTATAACCACTTGTTCTATTTAGGACTGCCTCTCTATGCATGCAGAGTCAAACTTACAGCAATGTAGATTTGTCTTTGACATGTTGAAGGAAAGCGGATAACTTGGAGGGAACCCAAGCAAACATGTGTGCATGCAACTCCACGCGGCAAGGCTTCACCGTGCCACCATGATGCCATTGTTCATATGCACTTTAATTAATATGTAATACTATAAAATAATTCTGCAGGAAACACAGAAACCTTTTGAATTTAAATTGTTAACACAAATATTGACCGTCAGTCTAAAAGCATCTTTCAAAATCCCATATTGGTCAAAAACTGCGTGTGTGACACCTCATACTGTTGGCTGCTACATTCTGTCCAGTTGATCTAATTTATTTCCCTTTTCAATAAAGGGCCTCCTGAGGCAACGTGGTGCACAGAAACAGACATGTGAGCCTTTGGCCGTCTGTGAGTGTCTGCTCATTAATTAGGCCAGGGAATTCCACCGGCCCATGTTCTGAGGGGGAGCAAAGGTACCAGATGGACTCTGGGAGGGGTGTGAAGATAGGGAAAAAAACAAAATGGCCAGAAAAAGAGCGAGACAGAAAAAACAAACACAGATACACAACCGCACAAAAACAATTACAACATTGTCAGAATTGTCATGAAAGATCAGCCAACCCCATCCTACCCCCCTCCCTCGCTCGCTCCCTACATCAATCCTGTAGCATGACTATATGACCTAATAAGAATCAGAATTAAATGCTCTAAAATGTTATCAATCCACTATCAAACTGAATTTGTGTTCTCCTCTGGAAAAAAAAGGGCATAATCTGCCATAAAGCCAGCTAGGCTGTGTTTGACCCATAAATACCCTGTTTGCATTTTGCGACAGTAAATCCTCCACCCTCTCCGAGTAAATGCCAAGTCAAAGAGCTTAAGCTTAAGAAAATATAAAGCAATAAATTTGTCGCTCATGAATACAGTTAATGTTGTTTTTCCAACGTCTCATATGTTACTTGATTTGATTTTCTGTTATTGTTATTTCAGCTCTTAATCTTCTGGGATTGGAACTCTCTCGGGCGAATGTATCTCAGCCAGGCTGATAGACAATGAAATTACCACCAGACTTGGCACTTCAAGCAAACACGAAGATGTTTACTATTATTCTCTGTGAGATTTTAACTGGAATGCTTGTTTTTGACAACCTATCAATCTGCCACGAGCAACAGAATTCACAACCTAAGGATAATATTTTGAAATAACAGCAGTGCTCAGTGATTGGCTGAATGTTAATGCGTGCCTCTAGCTTATCCAGAATCTGACGAGTCCTTGTTTTGCTCACCCTCATTTCTTTTCTCTCCCATTTCCTGTTTTATTTCAAAAATGTGAAGAAATAAAATACAATGTCGAAGAAAACAGCGAGATATGTTCGATAATTTTGATTATGCTTTAAAAAAACAAAACAATTTCTATTTCCATTTTGGTCGAAGGGAAGGGATGAAGAAGGATAGATTGATCAGTTGATGAATTATGAACAGGAGAGGAAATGTGCAGGTGCTGAAATATTCAGATACAAAAATGGAGAAAGTGATGATGACAGAGTGAGAGTGAATGGGCCAAGCGATTGAGACTCAGGGGGGGGGGGGAAAGCTGCAGATAGATAAGGCTCAGTGAGAGTATAGAGGAGCGTTGTGATAGATGGATAAAGAGGGAGAGTGAGCGAGGGAAAGAGCTTCTTGATTGCCGGTCTCAGGCAGTTTGACTGGTCGGTGACAGCATGCTCCTGCTCCGACCATACGGCCTGTCTCCTTAGCTAACAGCCCAGCTGCACAGGGAATGTCCCCGGGCCTGACATTTTGACACGGGCGCCACGTTGACAAATAGCTGGAGTTTTCACCTCCTGCTACACTGTCTGCTTCCTGCTAAACCAGCCCTTGCTGACTGTATGAAGTGAGGGGGCGGGGGGGGCTGACAGATCTGCTGTCAGGCCGGGGGCTGCTGATCGAGGTCTCTGTGGGTGGCAGACTCCTACAAAGAGGGAGGGACATGATGGCGCTGGCCATTGACAGAACACTAGAGCCAGTTTTTGGGCTCCTTGCACACTGGTGACTGCAGTTATCTTCCACCCTGTCCCACTCCAACTCCACTCCGCACACACACACACACACACACACACACACACACACACACACACACACACACACAC
This sequence comes from Cottoperca gobio, assembly GCF_900634415.1. Classification (NCBI taxonomy): domain Eukaryota; kingdom Metazoa; phylum Chordata; class Actinopteri; order Perciformes; family Bovichtidae; genus Cottoperca; species Cottoperca gobio. The sequence continues at coordinate 27,527,975 of NC_041357.1, forward strand.
ACACACACACACACACACACCCCGTCCCCAGTATACTCCCAGCTGAGAGGGCTTGTCAGTTCGGTGTTGGAGAGGTAGCGGTGCAATCACAGCACAGCGTGGCATTATAGATCCAGCCTTTAGGTGTGAGAGGTGCGGTCATGAGAGGGAGGTGTTTGTATGTGAAAGGGCGCCAATGTGGACCAATCCATTTCTTTTTTGAAACTGTACTTATTGACACAGTGTGTATGTCTTTGCTTGAAATTGCCCCACCCGTGAGAAAGGAATGCCTCGCTGAGTCAAACTATTAACGTTATCGTCTAAACATCGATCACCTGTCAGTTAGGTTCTCTTTAGTTTAAAACAACACGTACCTGTGCCCTGTTTAGTTCCTAGCATGCATGTCTCCTTTGAATGTGCATTGTGCTCTACAGAGACGTCTGGCTATAGAGCGTCTTTCCCATGTTTCAGATGTACAGGTGTGTGTGCATGCTCCTGTCTGCAGGAGTTGGTCGGGGTGAGTGTGTTGTGCCTTGGTACCGGTGGGGCTTTAAGTGCTGGCGGTTGGCTGTTATTATGGGGCTATATTGATTAATCCCCTCGCCTGTATAACCTCCAGCTCACTTTGAGGTGTCCCCAGTGTGCCTGAGCTCTCAGCAGAGCACACGCTGTGATTAATGCCCATCTCCTGAGTCTACCCGCTACAGAGCACCGTGTCAGGCCAGATTTGTCAGCTCACAACTATAGATTAGTCTGCGTCTCCTCCTCAACTTTGGAGCCACCATCGCCCTGTAGTGTGAAAGTGTCCCCTCTCTCCCCTCTCACTCGGCACCCGTCCCTTGGGGGAGAAGATGGCAGATGCATTAAACAATTCACTTAATAGATAAGCTACATTGTGCTTGACTTTCTTTTCTCATGCCCTCCCCTCTTTCCCCCACGTCCTTCCTCCCTCTCTTCCCTCATATCTCCCGCTGAAATGGAATTGGATCAAAGGAGGAAAGAAAAGGGGGGTTTGGGGTTGAGGGAGGGGTCCTCATTGGGTTTTGTTGAAATATTTATAGGTCAGGGTTGACTGGTTAAATTGAATATCTATGCTGATCTCACTTGCCTGTTTAACTTGCGCCTAGGCAAATATGTTTCCTAGGTGATAACCTTTTATGTACCAGTCTGACTTCATTGAAATGCATAGAGATAAAAATGTGTCACACTTCACAGCCAAGCCAGGCAGCCACTGATGCTCGATTATTCAAATGATAATTGACCCCCACCTGTTGCTTGCTTATATTCAGTAGTCAATCACTCCGTCCGCTGTTAAGATATGGAGAAAATAGCTTCTGTCATTTACATTACAAACCACTGGTGAATGTCAAGTACCCCAGGCGAGCCATTTGTGTGGAGAAGAATGGGAAAAATATATGGCCAATTATGATCTCCAATCTTTTTAATAATTTAAATGCTGTTGATTTGTGAATTACTGGCAGCACAGCTCTCAGTCCTGTGCCCTGTTTATTTCCTCGCAGTATTATTTTCTCCCTAACAAATGACTTGATGTTAATCTTCATATATAATTTTCATTTGTCTGATATAATGGCTTCTAGTGGCTTGCTGTCAAAGGCTGATAAATTGACAAGCAGTATCATAGCACTAGAATCAACAATGCAGAAATGTTTGTTGGCCAAGACAGAGGCTTTTTTTTTCTCTCCCTACCACAGGGCACTCATGGTAATGAATGAATGCATATTCATGTATGCACAAACACACATACACACATGTTTATGAACACATTCAATCATCCGATACTTTTGCAGGGCGAGCTTTGATCCTCGTCGTTTCAGAATATCATACCTGTTCTGGGCATTTCCTCGGTTTGTCCTCGCCATCGCTGTCTGATCTTCGTGAGCACGAGCAGTGTGTCCTAATGTTGTCGGTTTCATCTAAGAAAACACACGATACGAGTACAATTTGCATAAATTTCCAAATGGAAGGCGTGAAAGCATGCTCGGCAACTGTGCCTGTTTGTTTAAAGTCAGCCAAAGCTCTATAATTAGCAGTGTTTAATTATGGAAATGGCTGCCGAGGAGAATTTCAAACACACTTCTTCCCTGGATCATTAGTCACAGGGGCAAAAAAAAAATGAAATGCTTTCAGCAATGAAGGGTTCATATTTCAAGCTTATAGCTGCTAAAAGGGTGTACTCAGAAAATCAATTTTATGAAAGTCCGTTCAGCACTAAAGGGAGTTCCATGCAACTAAGCAATTTTGAAATAATGTCGGTTGGGGCCTGATTCATGGACGGTAACAGGACTTTGCTCTCCTTGCCTGGGACATTATCCTCTAAGCCCAGGTCAGAGGTCAACCTCTGGTTTAAATCAACCTCTGTTTAGCATAACTCGATTCTTAAAGCAAACCCCATGCTGAATAGATAAGTAGGCAGAGAGCATGCGGTGTATCAGATCAAAGCTCGTGAAAGCCGTCTGAACACCAAAGTGGGAGGGGAGAAAGTTCAGGTAAACTATGGGAGGAAACCTAACCTTGACCTTGAGGTGCTATTTACCCTATACCACAACAATGATGTCTTGACCTTGGCCACAACCTCACACACTGACAGTAAACACGCCATCTCTGCACGCCTCCCAGCACACAGGAGCCCTCCACGCTATAAATCCAGTCTTTGATATCCCCCCCACATTAAGCTGGGTGTCATTCCCTGGTATGAAGGATATGGACGACACATGTGCGGGGGATTGCCGGAGACGCCTGGGAACGTCAGGTCTCCCGGTCTCCGCTTAAGAAACCACATCATCACCAGGCGGCGCCCACACACTCGGTGGGAGGCCCCTGCGCTAATAGCTTGTTGTGGGGCTTTGGTGTCTTTTGGCATGTGTATTGTGCTCTCCGGTGGCTGTGGCTACGGCAGCAGTGGGGACATTTTGGTGGGTTGTTTAAGCTGGGAGGTCACATATAAAAAAGCTACAGCTGCACTGGGACGGCTGGCCCTCGCTCCTCACAGGGGATTCCCATTAGGCAGATTGATTGTTTCCTCTCCACTCCTCCTTTGATTCATGTCTTCCATCTGAGCTCTAATGAGCCATCGGCCGTATGGCACCACTCAGGGCATCTGTGCATCGGCCCCTATACTGTACATAGCTAATGGGAAGCACACATTGCCCTGTAAAATGCACACACTTGGGACTTGTATTGTCTTTCCGTGCTGCTTTCAGGTAGAGTTAGTTGCATCCACCTACCTTTGTCCCTTCACATAAAAAAGTTTATCCAACTCACAGAGATCTGAAAATAAGTACACAGTAACCATGGATAATTGACTTCACATCACAGTATTTACAGACCTCACAGAACAGAGCTCAGCGATGAGCATGTGCACACATGTTATTTATTCTGCCACAGAAAAGAGGGGACGGCTTTACAGCTCTCCACCGCAACCATTATTTACAGCCTCAGCCATCCATATATCCTCCATCATCCACTTTTATGGTACCCACAGAATGATAATTATGATAACAATAACTGGCCATATAAAAAATACCTTTACTGCACTTGGGAGTATAAATGAGCTCTTTTCTTTACTCGATCCTCTATGTTCCTCAGCGGAGAGTTAAAGCAACCACCGCTTTCCCTCAAATAAAACTCAGCCTGCATCTGATATTGATTCACGGCTACATTTTTGGAACGGTTTATTCAGGATAATTTTCTACCTCGGGAATTTTGGGGGTGTAAAGGCTCCATAGCGAATCATTCAGCATGTTTGAAGATGCCGTATAATCGTTGTTGGTTTTTTTTTGCTAGAGTCCTTCTACTTTCATAGTGCAACTGAAGGTAACACTCGCTCTCTCGCTCCCTCTCTGTGATGGAAATGTGTATATTTCAATCTGCTTCCTTATCAAAACATTTTCTATTTGCTAAGAGGAACCATAAAAATACTATTTGGCCTCCCTCCTAGTGCAGCGGTGTGTCAAAGACTCTAACTCGCAGCTCGAGACAGAAATATTTGTTCTGTACATATGACATAAAATAATGTTTCTCTCAAACTTCCTTTCATCCATATGCCTCCAGGCATCTTAGTTTTAGTTTTAACATTTCAATGCAAGTTCAAAAACAGTGGTAATAATTAAAGGTGTGTGAATGTGAGAGAGAGAGAACGAAGGCGATACAAAGAGACAAAGTGACAGAGACATAGTCATTGACTGCAAGAGAAGAAGAAGAGATAGGCTCGAGGGGAAATCAGTGTTTCAGCTTCGATGAACTGCGGATGAACTGAGTGAGTAGAGGCAGAGTGATAAACACACGCTGCTCTGTGTTATTGATTGGCGGAGAATAAATGAATGTTTGCTAAACATATTAGAGAAGACACAGCTCTCACACTGATCAGGCTGATCTGCAGGGTGGCCCGGGGTCTCGTCTGTTTGTGTTTGTTTAACTGTGAGTGAGTGCCGGTATGCACTTTTAATTATGTGTGTGTATGTTAAAGTGTGTGTGGGCTGTGTGTGTGTGTGTGTGTGTGTGTGTGTGTGTGTGTGTGTGTGTGTGTGTGATTCTCTTCGGATTTGTGTGTGAGTACGTGCACGTGCATTTAAAAAGATGCATTTGGTCTTGGCCCCGGAGCCGCCGCAGTCTCAACTTGTCTGTGATCATCACACACACACACACACACACACACACACACACACACACACACTATCACCTCACCTGATTTGTGCCAAAGCACCTCAGGTTGCCTGCACACTGTATGTGGGGAGAACTGTCTCTAGAGGTCACTGCAGTTCCATGGGTGACAGATGCAGCTGGGGCCAGCAACAACATCCTGTTTAGCACAGCCACTTAGACTGTACGCCTGAGCTGGAGGGAAGAGGTAAAGGCTGGAAGAAACTAGAGAATGTTACAGTGAGTTTCACACTGTCAGACAGACATGCACCTATGAAACAAACCTTGCAACCTTGTCCCCAGAAGCTGCAGATCCAAATCCGCATGAAGCTTTGTTGGGTGCTAATAGCAGTGATTTCACACTGACACTGAGCGCTCCATGGCTGCAGCTCACATGTTTGCTGTTGGACAAGGTAGGAAATGAAATGCATCCAAGTGCTGCTGCTGCTGCTGGTGTACTTTCTCCAGTCACTTTGTGCATCTAACCCAATACATGCGAGAGGAAAATATAATAAATGTACCTCGCTACATTTATTTCAGGGCTTCAATTACTTCTTACTTTGCTGTTTTAGATTATTGATACAAAATATAACAAAATACAACATTATTATATTATCATCGAAGCTGTATACATTTATGTATGATGCATAAAATAATGCATCAATAATTATAATGCAATGAAAATATAAATATTATTCTGCATAATGAGAACTTTTGTGCTTATTTTTTAGTTTAAATTCACTGTCAGTTTTAGCACAGTGTTTCTACACTGCTACATTTACTTTAGTAAAAGATCGGTGTACTTCTGATTTTCACAGTTATTATTTAACACCTTATTCAATGGCATTAACTACTCTGGCATGCACATAGCTCAATAAGCTATTCAATTTAGATTCTCAGATTTCAGAGCTCTTTTTGGAAGGTTAGGCATACAACAAAATGAGAGAGAGAAAGCCACAGGCAGCTCACGAGAACCATCTTAAAAACACAAAAGCGGCCTCATCCTTTCCTTAGTTTTGGTTATGCCTCTCAAACTATTATTTTAATCTGGTACAGGAGTCGAAAAAGGGGAAAACATGTTGCCAGGCGCCTCTCTCGCACTAATTCTATTACACTGGGTTATTTTTAAAAGTTCCTTTTCTAAACATTTGCTGTCAGTAGTACACTGGGAGCTGCTGTTCCATATGCTTTGTTTGTATTGTGGTTGTGGTCGCAGTGGGGCTGAACCCGCCTGCTTCCAGTGAGCTAGAGGCAGCTACGTGGTCCGCCATGCCAAGTTTAAAATTAGTAACAAATTTAATATGTACTCTGCTGGCATCCGGTGCCTTTTGTAGAGTGCAAAATGCTCCGATAGTTTGTCGTGGGGTCTCTCTGGAAGACCACAACCAGGCCCAATATAGAAACTCCAATTGGAAGACAGGGGGGGGGGGGGGGAGAAAGAAGAAATACAGAGCAGATGCGGATAACGTCTACAGTGATCAGGCTAAGAAAGCTCCAGCACTAACACAGGACCACCAAGACAAACTCAACTCTCGCTACGCTTCCCTCTTGTTGGCAGAGGGGAACATGCGTCGCTCCATGCTCCTTCCCCACGGCCACAACCTCAAGCCCAGACTATTAGCATGACCTAAACGACAAAACCATGCTCCTGTTAATGGTATAATCGTGAAGGGAAATGATTTATGGCTTTCATTTTTAAGGATCACTCTCCCCATAACTCCTAATATGGAGGAAAATATCTGTTTTCACTAAAGGAGCCCTCCTATAATGCCTTATAGGCTGTTAAAGCATGGAAAAGAACATATTGGTGTCATAAATCTAGATTTCAAACCAGACAGCATAAAACATAGTGCAAGGATTATAGACGGGGACAACAGGGAAGAAGTTCAACCAAAGCAAAGGATTACAGAACATCTTGACTGGCTTGGATATGAAGGATGGAAGTTTGAGGTAATTTCTATGAATAGTGCCTCATCAACATATCTCTTCTTGGCTTCCTTTGCCGTCCATCACGTCCTCAGCTGCCCCACAGTAACACACAAAGGATTTACAACACATTTTAAGAATGGATAGGACTTGTCTTTACTTGTGACTGCTGATAGGTAATACAAGTTATCCACCAGTTTAAAGGGATTTAGGTTCGCAGGATGTGGATAATTTGTCATAAATGTAATATATCCTTGTGCTTTTAGTGTGTGCATGGAAACATAAAACAAATGTAATATGTTAAGTATGTAGTTATCCAAAAGCAGAGAATTAGGTAGTATATTTTATGTTCAAATAATATTTCCATTACAAACCCTGGCTCACCTTCATGCATTCTTCTCCCGTGCTCATGAACGCAGAGTCAGAGCGGCGGGTAATTCACTCTACTGTAGTTTGGCCTCTGACCAGTAGAGGGAGGTCATTGATTTAGTTCTGCCATGTTACAGCAGGGATCTGCATTTGCCTCCTCTGGGTTCTTGATTATGAGTGATTCTAAAGAAATGTGTCAGTTATTATTTTTAGACAACCGCATAATGCAAGCACAGTGGGGCCTTTGAAGTCTCATTTATTACGCAGGAGATAAGCGTGTTCCAGCGGCCAGATTCCTCAGTAACAGGTCACCAGCCCTGATTAAAAGTGACTTCACGTCAGGCCATAAATATTTGTCAGCCCACCTTTGAAAGGCAGGCGAGCCATGGCTTCTCTGCTCGTTTGCCACATGAAAGTGCAAATGGAAACACTTAGGGTTGGGAGCAGCATCAGTCATAGCTGGAATAAGATGGCCAATAAAAAGGGCGTAATTATGATGCTCCATCATTTGACACAGCTCGGGGGTTTGGGCTGTTTGCCTGCATGCTATAAGAGATTGAGAGAAATCCCACCCGTGAATAATGGGACCTGTACTTTTATGAGCGTACTGTGTTTAAGAGTGAACTTTGAAAATGTGTGGTCTGTGTGTCACCTCCCTCCTCCCCAGTCTTTCTCCACCACCTCCTCCTCCTCCTTTCTCCTACTCTCCCCTCCGCTGTTTACCTTGCTGCTGCAGAATGTGGAGCGTGTTTCGACTACCCCTCTTTGATGCCTCTTATTGCTCCACTGTATCAAAGCCAGGACTGGCATGCCACCACAACAACAACGCCTTGTTGTGGACCGCTCTATAACCCATGCATTGAGCCTCTTCAGTTTGTTTGTGATAAACAAAGCCATTTTTCACAATTCATGGCCTCCGTACAATGTATTTAAAGGATGGGATTTGATTTACAGGCCATGAGGTTCTCGCCATTGTCGTAAATTACTTTTGTTTTTGATCAAGAGCCTTTTGTAGGTCTTTGACAAGACATAATTGCTTCTAAGTGCTCTTCTGTAATTTTTAGTCACTTTGCATGCATATGTTTTTGAGGTCAGCATTGTCACAGTAATGATACGTTCTGTAATCGTAAAGATACTTTCCTTGGAAAGGCCTCCACATTCCTTGGTGTGTCTCCTTGATATATGAGGGCCATGAGTAACAGTAAGCAGGGCTGATGTAGACATCAGGCAGGTGTGGAGACTCCATTAGAGCTAGCAACCATTTGACTTGCACACCAGTGTCTAATCCTACACAGGAGCTTCACACAGAGAGGCAGGCCCCCAAGCAGAGCCCAGTGGAGACGAGTGCTGTCGACACCATACTGTTACACAGCCCTGCTGCGAGTTTTCCTCCTGCCCGCATGATGCCAGTGAAACTAATGTAGTGGAAATACTCAGGTGGAGGAGGCTGTTCATTATAGGTGCTACTGCTACAGCTACGCATTGTGCTGCATATCTGTGAAGAAGGGGAAAAAACAGTCAGGTGTAGAGTCTCCAAGTGAGACAAGCTGCTGGCTTCACATGCTGGACTTCATCTGTCAAATCTGCAGTGGTGTTGGCACAGGAAAATAGAACTCAGGATATTGGAGACATAAATTGAACAGAATTGATAGTGCTGCTGCTGCCTTGCAGAATGCTGTTGCTGAACATCGTTGCTGTCTGCAGTCCAAATGAAGTGTAGTGGAGGCTGTCACCGATACGGCTTCACAGAAATACACATATTGTGACACGATTCTTTTATCCTAAACCAAAAGCTCAACCTCAGCTGTGATTTGTGTCTCCGTAATGTGAAGTTACTAAATTTATGTGTGTGGCCTGCGCATGTTGTTGAATATGGAGGTGACTTTTTCCAAACCAAGAAACTGCAAACAAACATCATAAAACTTAACATTTACAGCTTCAGCTATGACTGCAAAATTATAATATTGTCTTCCCCTTCTATAAAAACCTGAGAAGTGAGAGTCGTTTCAACAGGGGGCACTATACTCCAATTATGTACTGTATGTCACATTATGTTACTTTAAAAACAACCTGAATACATATTCTGCAGCCTCAGCTCCATTATGCACGGCAAATATGTTTACTTACTATTTAAAAATACTATTTTACAAGAGCATGAATTTACACTATGTACGTATATGTAAAATATTGGGCAACAGCTCACTCAAGGTTGAAGTTACATACCAGTCGGGTTAGGTTAAGCAACTTAAACAATTTGCTTACAGTCAGCTAAAACGCAAAATATGTACATTTCTGCCCCTAGGGGTCTCTCAATCAAAACAATATCAAAAGACGACATTGTGTAGTAGAGGATCATGGGAGTTGTTGTCTTCACCACCATTGCAGTCATTGCACTCAGCTTCTCCCAGTTAGGATTATTTCATTGTTCATCGTTCAGGAGGTTTAAACTAGAGGCCGAATTATACGCAGAGGTCTCTTTCTCTCCAAAACAAACAGACGAGGTGATAAAAACCAGGAAGTCCACTGAATAAAGCAGCTTCACGTAAAAATCAGTGTTTTGCTGATGCAGTTTGGCTGCAGCGCACCTCCGCGCAGCTAGTTTCTCTGATAACTCAAGATCCAGACGTCTGATGACTAAAATCTTTCATCCAGAATGAAATATATAATTAAAAACCTTCAAGATTTAAAATGTTTATTGTAAAAAATGTGGTTTAAAACTAAAAAGTCTGCTACTTTAATAAAATGGAACTTGTTGGAAACGGACATGAAACAGCATTAGCTATAATTACAATTTAACTATAACTATGTTATTATAATTAAAATATTCACTCTACTTTTAACTCTGTTTTGGTCTCCACCAACATGTGAGAATATATCTGGGTTTTTAGCTGCTAATTTATCAGGGTAGATTGATTAGAGCAGATCAACCATAGTATTGTAAACTGGGGATACATGAGCCTCACCTCCAATTTTATGGGATTCACAGAAGTGCGTATGAGTTGCGTTATTTTTCATAACTAAAATGAGTTTTGACTTTAGCAAAAGCGACATGGCTTGTAGAGAGTGCAGAGTGTCTATACCTGTTTTGGGGTCCGGCTATGACACGATACATCCTGTTTAAAAGTCAAATTGAGACTCAACAGCAGACATTAAAGACCAACAGATGCCCAACATGAAGGGGAAGAAAAACAGAAGGAGAGAGCGAGATTAAAAATGAGACGCAGGGGATTATTAAAGGGCATTAAAATGACACAGGAGATTATTCTCATGGTGGTGACGCCAACCTAAGGTCAGCAACAGAACACTGCCAGTCCAGCAAACAAACATAAAAGAACAAACAAGATAACAGGAACAAGAGCGCACACAGTTTAGCACTCCATGGGTACAATGAAGGGATTCAGGCCGCGCATTAAAGCTCTCGTGCTGGCGTCCAGTGCGATGTCTCATTTTGTGTCCTTGTCGGTTAGCCTTTTAGTGTGTGATTGGGGCTTTTTGACCTCCTTATTTCAGCGTATGTTCAAAGTAAACATGGCAATCTTTGCTGATATAATCCCCTCAGCACCATTTGCACTCCTTCCAGTAGTTACATATGGTCCAAGAGTGAGATTGACCTTGCCTCTTGGTTTAGCGCTGGAATTGACACCAGAGGAGAATCTTTGGGCGAGCAGCAGAAGACATGAAAGCAAA